>NC_029776.3:93591425-93642088 GCF_000817695.3 Arachis duranensis
AAAAAAAAAAAACATGATTAGGATAAAGATTCATAAAAAATTATTGTAAAGGAAATGTTACTCGATGATCAAAGACTTAGTATGCCAAAAACATTTTTACATTTATAAATAAAGCTAGTGCATTGTATCTATGTTTTCAGAATATTGCAAATAGAAAATTTTAATAAAAAATATAAATTAAAAATAATTCTTATTCTTTTTAAGTCCTTTATGCAGTGGATGTATTAAAAAATAATCAAAATGCTCTACTTTTATTCTTTTAACTGTTATCCTTAAGCCTTAAAGCACCCTTTAATTAAATCTACCATTTAAATATCTCAAATTGAAGTTTATCGTTTAAAAACATGTTTTGGCACGCTCAATAGGTACCAATCTACCAAAATTCCAGACGCCTAATGATGTGTCTCTCGTCCTGCATCTAAATACTCAAAATACCCTATTTCATCTTATACATATAATAATTTATTGATAAAATTAAATTTTTAAACAAAACTTAAATTCATAATAAATTAATTTTTAATTTATCAAATTAAATGATGTTATAAAATCACTCTTCACATAAATTTTTTACATTATCTTATATATAAATTTGTAAAAAAAATAACATTATCATTTTCGTACAATATAATATATAAGTACATTTTTTTGGTGGCTATAATATATAAACACATAAATAGATAGATTCAAATAACATTGTTTAATACAAAAGGATCGGTAACAATTTATAAAAAGATGTGTTATCTATGCATGTAAAATTGAGGTAAAAAAAAAAAACATGATTAGGATAAAGATTCATAAAAAATTATTGTAAAGGAAATGTTACTCGATGATCAAAGACTTAGTATGCCAAAAACATTTTTACATTTATAAATAAAGCTAGTGCATTGTATCTATGTTTTCAGAATATTGCAAATAGAAAATTTTAATAAAAAATATAAATTAAAAATAATTCTTATTCTTTTTAAGTCCTTTATGCAGTGGATGTATTAAAAAATAATCAAAATGCTCTACTTTTATTCTTTTAACTGTTATCCTTAAGCCTTAAAGCACCCTTTAATTAAATCTACCATTTAAATATCTCAAATTGAAGTTTATCGTTTAAAAACATGTTTTGGCACGCTCAATAGGTACCAATCTACCAAAATTCCAGACGCCTAATGATGTGTCTCTCGTCCTGCATCTAAATACTCAAAATACCCTATTTCATCTTATACATATAATAATTTATTGATAAAATTAAATTTTTAAACAAAACTTAAATTCATAATAAATTAATTTTTAATTTATCAAATTAAATGATGTTATAAAATCACTCTTCACATAAATTTTTTACATTATCTTATATATAAATTTGTAAAAAAAATAACATTATCATTTTCGTACAATATAATATATAAGTACATTTTTTTGGTGGCTATAATATATAAACACATAAATAGATAGATTCAAATAACATTGTTTAATACAAAAGGATCGGTAACAATTTATAAAAAGATGTGTTATCTATGCATGTAAAATTGAGGTAAAAAAAAAAAAAAACATGATTAGGATAAAGATTCATAAAAAATTATTGTAAAGGAAATGTTACTCGATGATCAAAGACTTAGTATGCCAAAAACATTTTTACATTTATAAATAAAGCTAGTGCATTGTATCTATGTTTTCAGAATATTGCAAATAGAAAATTTTAATAAAAAATATAAATTAAAAATAATTCTTATTCTTTTTAAGTCCTTTATGCAGTGGATGTATTAAAAAATAATCAAAATGCTCTACTTTTATTCTTTTAACTGTTATCCTTAAGCCTTAAAGCACCCTTTAATTAAATCTACCATTTAAATATCTCAAATTGAAGTTTATCGTTTAAAAACACGTTTTGGCACGCTCAACAAGTACCAATCTACCAATTATCCCTATTTTTCTTTACCATATGTGCCATTATTATTCTGACAAATTATTTGCTTTTATACCTAAATAACAGAAATCTTGCCTTAATTTGCTTGAGGCATTACACTTGGAATTAGGCATTTCAAAATGTACATAGTGCTCACAGTTTGAGCAAGCCTAGCAATATTGTGCACCAAGGAAATTATGTAATAGGGGAATTTCTCTTCAAATACATGCAGAAGTAAGCATTTTCTGCTAATGTTTTGCATTGAGAAGAAACTAATGAACTAGGACCATCCCTAACATCTGTTTCACAATAAAGAAATGAGTACTACTATACTATACATTCTGTTTACAAGACTTAATAAGTAGTAATACAAAAATGGTAGTTCATGAATCATGACAACGGAATCCTATATTAAAGATTCTTGTACCAAAAAGAGTGTAGAATTTCTGTGCAACCTTTCCAAGCCATTGTCGATCGAAACGAAAAACTGTCTTTGAGAAAAAGGGGGAATAGCATTGAATTAAGGCCTCTGAATGCATGAGGCCTGAGGGTTAGATCAAAATCATGATTCAAGGCTTGAACTAAGCATGGAGGACAGCAATTTTCTCCGTCATCTCAGCCACCTCATCATTGGCTTCCATAATTGGCTCCTGCGGAAAATGGAATAACGCCAACATAACAAGGAGAGAAATGCATGCAAAAGGTTCTAGTTTGAGTAATGCTAGGAAACCAACTTTTTTCAGCCAGCATCACCCAACTTTTTTATAATTATTGTTTATCTTAAATTGTAGACCGTAAATACCTAAACCCTGAAGTCGGTTAATGTTGGCTAATTTAAAGTTGGTTCCGTATACTTTTGCATCTAATTTTGAATACATACATTCATACCATTTGAGTATGGTTATATGCAAATACACCAATCAGGCCAAAATTTCAAATGAGGGAAGGGAATATATAAAAAGCTCATTTGTTAAAGATTCAATGTGCTTATATACAAATTCTGATTACCAAGATGTGTAGTATGAATGAGGAAAATCTGAATATCATACTACAATTTCACTTGGCAGAACACAAATCATGATCAACTTTTGGATATTCTAATGATTACGAAATCTTGGAAAGAGACATTTTCCATTTTATCCTAAACAAGGACTAAAAAAATATACAACAAAGCGTGGAAAGAGAGTTAACTACCTCTGGATCTCTATTTGCTTTGACATAAGACTTGGAAGTAATGCTAGCACTTTTCAATAAGCTCCGTGAACCTGGCGTATCTGAAGGACTCTGTTGTTCACCATCCTTGTCAGTTTCATCGTTGGAAGCAGCAACTCGCTCTCTAGAAAAAAGTGAGGTTGAAATAACTAATGCATGATTCATTATGAAAATGTGTAAAACAAAAAAGCTTGATTAAAGAATAAGATTAAAAGGTTGTTCAGTTTGTTCATGGTGCAAGTCTGCAACTCCAGCAATGGAACAAATTCAGACTTCAAAAGGTTTTAGCTATTGATCCAGAGAGTACCACTAATCAGAATCTCGGAACTACCAATTGACATGATATATGACAAAATTTACCTAGGTAAGGAGACATTCTGTCTCTGCAACGGGGTGCTTCGTTCACCTTTGCCTTGAAGTTCCTCAAGATGTGCAAATTGTCGCTTAAACCGATCAACTCCGCTGTACAGCAAGATAACAAACTTGATTAAATCACAATCATAGAACACTTTTCAAGAACCAATATTAGAATTGGGTAGCCCTAACTCCACAAAAGCCTTTATAAGACAGTGCTCATCCATTGGGATTGAGTTACATGCACTGTACGGGTAAGATTTTCCTTTTCCCCATTTGACCTTTTTCTTTCAATCCAAATTGTTGTACAATTGATAATTATTGGGATAACATAAAAGTTCTTCTAAGACATGCACTCATAAACATAAAATTTTGCAGCAAATAATATCCAATGAAGTTTGGAAACATTCTAAATCAGAAAAATATATTCAAGCATGAAGAATGTAACAAGTTCTGAAGCCAAAACAAGAACTTAGAATTTAGTAAATATTTAAGCAGGGAAATTATTATTTAGAGGCCAACGGCATAGGAGAAAGAAACAGACAAGACTTCTCAGAAATGCTGCTTTACCTTGGATACATGAAACCACTTGTTTGCTCTCCACCACGAAGATATTCTTGGAGCATCTGTGGATGATACTCTAGAATCTGATTCGTTAAAATGCATAATTAATTAGTACAGCACACAGAAGAATAAGTTCCAGCAAGATTTGCTGAAATGTATGACAATACCTCTCGATAAATCAACTCTCTGACATCATCTTTGGTCAATTTCCTTCTCTCAAACTCAAACTCAAGCTTTGAAATGGGCTGAGTGGATGGTTCACGATCTACACTTGCCAAACCATTGAAGTAAGGATCAGCTAATGCCTGCAATCACATCAAATACATGAGGAAACTGGCAAGTTTTATCCTCACAAATATTTTGAAAATGCTCATCAAAGTTTCATTTCAGTATCTAGTGTAACTAGCAACCTCTTCAGCTGTTGGACGATCTTTAGGATCAAATGCAAGTAGCCGTTCCAGCAAACGAAGAGCCAGCACATCTGCATTTGGAAATTTTTTGGTGAAGGGAACTGGTTGTTTTTTCCGCATGCTACTAAGATACCTTCTAGCCTTCTCATTTCGAATCTGTGAAATCAAGTTTAAAAATTATTTCTGAGAGGGAAAGATCATTAGAAGATGAATCTTAGAAACATTAGACAGTAAGAATGTCAAGAAAAAAGGACAAATAACATTTTAATTGATGCACCACATTTTTCCCAGGAAACAATGGCCTCCCAGTGAGCATTTCTGCAAATATGCATCCAATGCTCCAAATATCAATAGCGGGGGTATACTGCAAAAGACAAGGATTTAAACTTACGCACATACTTAAAAGTTAAGCAAATTCAATTTCTTATATCTTTCAAAACCTGTTGATATTTGCTAATAAAGATACAGAATGCAAAGAGAGGTTCAACAATAATATAAATCACAACCCCTTTATAAAACATAATTAGGTGCAACTACCAATTCTTATGTTCTTTTTTTTTTATTCAATCCTATTGTATCTAGGTTTAGTTGTTTTGAAGGTTATGTTATTATCCCCAAGTTTGAAATTCCTCCTTCCCCAATCAATTTATCAATAATAAATAGCAAGGATGTTTGTGGTGGAAATACTGCATCATCTCTAAAACGAAGAAGCATTTCCATCTAAAGAATTATGCATAGATCATGCTGATGGTCATATTTGAAGATAGGACAATAGGAAACTAGATTATATCGCACAAATTACGAAAAAATGGATTTGGAGGAATAACAGCACAGGTGTATGATGCAAACTACATAAGTCTTAGTATGTAGGGTCCAAACAGAGACAAAAAGGCTTACTTTTGAGAAGAAAGAACCGCATAGTTCAGGTGCACGATACCATCGAGTTGCAACGTAGTCCTTAGTAAGAAGTAGGTAAAGTGAGTCAGCAAGAGGTCTAGAGTGATGATCTCTATAATAGAAATAATGAATTGCATCTTCCTACTGAAAATCTTAGAAGGAAGGACATAATTAACAAGTGCAACACATTGCCATGATCTGTGGATCAAAATACTTACAGTCCAGAAAATAGCTGACGGGGCTTCATTGAATGATACTCGAGCAAGCCCAAAATCGCATATCTTAAGTTTACAATCAGCATTAGCAAGAATATTTTTCGGCTTTAAGTCGCGATGAAAGACATTAGCTGTAAGAAAAAGTATCATTTAGTTTTAATAAAATCTCAAAAACCAAGAACTTAGTTATAAGAATACCTGAATGTATGTATTTTAGACCCCGAAGAAGTTGGTACAAGAAAAACTGGTAGTGTTCAGGCGAAAGGTCATCATTTGCTTTAATGACTTGATGAAGGTCAGACTCCATCAACTCAAATACAACATATACATCCTTGAACTCTCTCCGAGAAGGAGGAAGCATTATATGCCTAATTTCTACTATATCAGGATGTCGAAGCAACCGAAGTAGCTTTATTTCTCTTAGGATTCGTGTGGCATCCGATACATGCTCAAAAACATCATTAATTTTCTTGATTGCAACTTTTTCCCCAGTATGAGTGTCAATGGCAGCACCCACAATACCATAACTTCCTTTTCCAACAACTTCTTGGATCTCATATCGGCTTGCCTCTCCGTACTCGGTAAAAAACTTATCCTCCGGTGCACCCTGTTTGACAACCAGAAACCATTATGCAAAAATATATAAAACATGTAGAAATTATCACAATACTACCATATAATTGGAGCTTTTGTCCTTAGAATTGCTGCAAAATCTATGGTAACAATTGTAAAACACAAAGATTTGGAAAGCATCAGAAAACATTACTAAGAAACATAAGGGACTGTCCAAAAGGACACAATCTTGCAAATTCATATTCACGGACAATGCCATCAAAGTTGGCAACTCTTCATATCGTAGTCACTATTCTATGAAGAATAGCCAACATCAAACATTGCATGGAACTTCTGAACAGAAAATCAAAATGCAGCTATAATATAAGTGAATAGGGGTTAAATCGAAACCATGCTGATAATTGCAATCTATGATTCTTCCTCTTTATTCCCCAATGCTAAGATTAAAAAAAACGTAGCATGCCACCTCTAAAAGCCATGAAATGAAATCAATTCCATTCTCTGCCATCAAAGTAACACTTTGCATAATCCAATTTCACATCTCTAGTATTTCCCTATCCTTTTTTATGTGACGTCAGGCATAGCCTACGCCATGATCAAACAAACAAAGCACACATATACATGGTATATAACCCATTTGATCACACGAAAGGTAAATAATTAAAAAAAAAAAACAAAAAACAAAAACAAAACAAAACACCCAAATAAAAAGGTTGAAACTTGAGCATAACCCATTAAGTCAAACCACAAAACAGGCAATCAGGTATTTTGACGAACAGAAAATAAGCACCAAAAAAGAAATAATAAATAAACAAAGGAAAAGAACCTTTTTGTTACGATCCATTGAAGGAGGCGTTTTGAGGTGTGAGCGAGTAGGGACTGTGAGAACTTTCAAGAAAGAGATTTCAAAGTCTTGTTGATTGGTTTACATGGACGAGATTGTTATCACCGTTGTTAACGTTGGCAATGGAATTGCATGGGTAGAATTTGTTGTTTTTATGATCATTGTTGTCGTCTTCGTCGTGGTGGTTGTGATCAGGATCAATGGTGTGGTGGTGAGAGTTAATATCAGGAGATGGAGAAGTGAAACGATGGAAGAATTGACGAACGTCATCCACAAGTGTGCTTCCACCGTCCATATAACAATGCTTCCCCCTCTTTCTTCGCTTTTCAATCTCCTCCACTCCAATGCTTCTCCTCTCTCTCTCTCTCTCTGGTCTCTACCATTTCCTCCCTCTCTTTTATACCTACATTTTCCCTCTTATTATTTACGGATTCAGCTTGTATTTAAAAAAATATATTTTAATAATATAATAATAAAATTTTGTAAATTTTTTTATTTAATTAATAAAAATATAAAAATTAACTTTTAAATAATTTTTAGAAAAATATTTTTTACCATAGTCAATTTAACAATATCTTTTATTTAATTGTTGCCATTAAGTAGAGAGATAGAAGTAGACCGGATTACTCGATGTAAACTCGTGATTCGGCTCATTTTATTAAACAAGTCAGGCATGAGTTTTTTGTAAAGTCTATTAATTAAATAGGTTAAATCATAACTTTAAAAAAAATACAAAACTCAGTTAGGCAAGCTCGTTAAAATAGTTTTGTATTTAAATAAATTATTCTTAATTTAGACTTTCAACTATTCACTTGTATTAAATACAAAACAAAATTAAAAAGAATATATTATTAAAATTAATTAAGATTATAATTTTTTTAAAAAAAAGTTTATGAATTATAAGTACTGTTATGATATGTGATTAACGATTGATATATAAATGAAGTATGGTTTACAAATTATGAATTATAAATTTTAGAATGTATTTAATGTTAAATTAAAATTTTAAGTTTATTGTTTTGAGTTATAATTTACCACACAAATTTTAAATAGGTTCATGGGTTTGTGGTAATTTAAAGAAGTCAGGTTTTAACTTTTAAAAAAAAATCAGAATTAAGTCATTTATTTACAATATAGATCAAGCTCTCAAGCTCGTTAAAACTAAAACTTGACTTAATTTGATTTATTTCTACCCTTACTGTTAAAAAAAAGTTAGATAAAAACATATAAATGACAAATAATTTTTAAAATATTTAAAAGCGTGATAAAAATAATTAAAATTTTATTTCACAAGAAAAAAAGGAGAATTTTGGCCATTAAGTGAGAAAAAAAAAGAGAGTTTTATTTTAGAATTAACTGTTTCAAGAATAACGTTTTCCAAAAATAATATTTCTGACCGTTTTAGAAATTTATTGTAACATTAGGTATATCATTAAAAATAAAAATAACGGTAGGAATCATTTTAATTTTCGACAAAAAATTTTATGACCAAATTAATAGTTTACCATTATTATTATTTATGTAAAGAAATATCATATACGGTGTTATTATTCTTGTTTTGCATGTTGTTTAGCCAATCAATATTATCAACTCAATATAGAATGTAAATCAAGTCAATAAAATAGAATGCTTTTCTATTTTCCATGAAAAATCGTTAAAACATAGTTATAAGTTATAACAAGCTGATTATTTCAATACAAAGATGTAGCAATTTAGAGTAGGAGTGTGAAAAAGGATATCTCGTCCAAAACGGCCCACCAAAATAAACGAGCTTAAATGTAAGGTCGTTTTGTGTTTTTGGCAAAATAATAGGTCAACAGACTAGTTTAAAGTCCCATTTCAGTTTAAAGAAGGGAATGAAATATGGCCAATACTATGGTATTGAACAAGAAATTTTACAGCAGGTGCTAAAAATAAGTGATACAGTAAAAGAGTTTATATGTGTGTATGTTGTTTTGAAGTCCTCTACAATTCTTGCAGCGTGTTTAAAGAACGATGGAGGAGGACAATTAATTAGATGTAGTAATTTTTCGCTAATGATGATAATTATGTTTTGGGATTTTTTTTGAGGATTCAACAAATGTTTGGTTTGACATTGAAGTTTGGTCTTTTTTATTGTATTAATGAATAAAGATAAAGTAAGTATATTATTTGACATTGAAAAAAAAAAGAAAAAAAATTCTGAAATTAAAGGCTTAGGATTATTCTGATTGAATAGTTTTTTTCTGAAATTAAAAGCTTAGGATTATTCTGATTGAATAGTTTTTTGCCGTATCTTTTTAAACACACTACTTTTTCAACTATTCCTAATTACTTTTTCTTAATTTTATTAAAAAATTCCTGAAAAACAATTTCTTGAATAAATATAATATAAATAAACGAATTATTTTTATCTTATATACAAAAATTTCGTATTACTGTACTCATTTGATTTATTATATTCACTTAATTTTAAAAAACAAGAAAAAACTACCATAAAATAGCATTATTCTTATTAAAGTAAATTCATTTTTTTGTTTAAATTATATATATTTAAATTTATATTCACAAAGTTCAGAAGTTTAGAATTATTTTGATTAGTTGAATCATATCAAACTAATAAGTTAAATTGTGGGATTGAAGATAGTTAAATTATTACTAACTATTGTATAATTATTAAAATAAATTATAAGAATAATATCTTTAAATAATGAATTGTGTAAATTATTTATAACTGTCACATCATTTTTAATCCTATCTCTAAAAATTTTAGTATTTTATGTGATTACTTTTTACTGTTTAGAATTTATAATTTCGGTGGTGTTTAAAATGTAAGATTTTTGATGATTCAATTATATATATTTTACGGGATTGAAGATTAGAATTTAGGGTTGAGGCTTTAGGATTTAGAATTTTTTTATTTGTGACAACAATTATAAGTATAATTTTTAATTAAGTATAAAATATGGTATATAATTTTGTAATTTGTAATTAAAATTAGATTTACTCAGTTAGTTAATTAAAACTAAATGTACGAGTATTTTGTAGATGTTTCAAGTATTTAACTAATTGGTTTGATGTGATTCAACTAATTAACATAATTTTAAACCTCTAAACTTTGTGAATATGAATTTAAATATATATAATTTAAACGAAAAAATGAATTTATTTTAATAAGAATAATGCTATTTTATGGTAGTTCTCTTTTGCATTTGAAAATTAAGTGAATATAATAAATTAAATGAGGACAGTAATACGAAATTTTGTATGTAAGATAAAATTAATTCATTTATTTACATTATATTTATACAAAAATTATTTTCCAAAATTTTTTTAATAAAATTAAAAAAAAAGTAATTAGGAATGGTTGAAAAAATAGTGTGTTTAAGAAGATATCGCCAAAAACTATTCACGCTCAGAATAACCCTAAGTCCTTAATTTCAAAGTTCTCTTTTCTTTTTTTCAATATCAAATAATATACTTACTTCATCTTTGTTCAATAATGCAACACACACACAAAAAAGACCAAACTTCAATATCAAGCCACACATTTATTGAACCCTCAAAAAAAGTCCAAGAACATAATCATCATCATTAACGAAAGATTAGTACATCTAATTAATTGTCCTCCTCCATCACTCTCTAGAAATGCTGTAGGTCGAGGACTTCAAGGCAATCTACACACGCGTAAATTCTTCCATTGCGCCACCTATTTTTAGCACCTGCTAAAAATTTCTTATTCAGTATGATAACATAACCCATAAAATATATATTATAAATATGTGAAGACCCCACTTTTGTAGAGGTATTTTAATAAATGAGTGTGGGAGGTTTTATTATCATTTTTCGTTTCAAGAATCAAACTCTAAGATCAAAAGTGCCAAGATAAACAATATTCACTATCGTACGGATGGATGCAACACCATCTGCTCTTGTGGACACATTTTAATAGTTAAGTGTGGGAGGTTTTATTATCGTTCCTCGTTTTAAGAATAAAACCGTGAGATCAAGAATGTCAAAGCAAACAATATCCATCGGCGCACACGCAGATGCAACGCCCCCTCCAACTATTGCATGCAGTACCTTTTCACTGTCGCACCCATGGACGCAACGTCTCCCTCACCCCCACCGCTGCACGCACGCAATCCTTCTACCACACGCACGAACGCAACGTCCTCCCTCCGTAAACGCATGTGCGCGCATCCAGTTGCGCTCCCTTAGTGAGAGGTGTAAAAGTTCTTTAAATACTAGGTTCATGACTAAAGATTACACATAAATGATAAAATAGTCTATTTAGTACTAAAATTCACTTATGGGGCCCACTTAGTGAGTATTTGGGCTGAGCTTTGATGAGATCCACGTGCTATGAGATTTCTTGGGCATGGAATGCCAGTTAGGGGGTCTTCTCTGGGCCTTTGGACGCTAGGCTCTGCTCTTTAGGCATTGGACGCCTAGAAGGGGGCAGGAAGGTGGCGTTTGACGCCAGTTTTGGGTCTTCTAATTCAAAGTAAAGTATGGACTATTATATATTGCTGTAAAGCTCTGAAAGTCAGCTTTCCATAGTCGTTGAGAGCACTCCATTTGAACTTCTGTAACTCTAGAAAAGTTCTTCCGAATGCAAGTTAGTCTCTCTTTCATTTGAGGGACGTCGCACGCCATTACTTTTGCTGCACACCACCGCGACTCGCGATAGAATGGCCAGTGAAGAAGAAGGACATTGTGCCCCGCCATATCCAAACATCGTGCTCTTGCTTCTTTCTTCTTCTTCTTGGTTTTGGAGGATTCTTTTTTCTAGTTTTGGGTGTTTATTTCTACTAAGTTTTGAATGTTTTTATTTTTTTAAGTTTTGGATGTTTCTTCTTTTGGGTTTTGGATAATTTTTTAATAGTCTCAAATGTTTCTTACTTATTTTTGAATTTTTTGAACGTTTCATTTTGTTAGCTTTTAAAATTTTTAAAATGATTTTAGATATTTCTTTTTTTGTTAGGTTTTAGATGTTTCTTTTTAGTACTTTTCGAATGTTTCTTTCTATTAAAAATTGTTATAATAATTTTTAAAAAAAGTTTAGAATTTTTGCAATCAATTTTAAAATGATTTTGAAATTTTTAAAGTGGTTTTAAAATTTTTTTATTTTAATTTTTTTTAATTAGATTTGTATATTTCTCATGATAGTATAGATCCATGTTCCCTCCAAAAAAACTTTAAAAAAAATTATTAGTTGACTACAAATTAACTACACTCCTAGTTAATGATCTAACTGAATTGTATTCTTATACTCTCTCCTTAGAAGCAACCGACGAACGGCCCACCTTGCTAAAATTTGTATTTTGCAATTTTTTTTTATTTGGTGGGTTTTATTAGATTCATGGATTTTACCCATTTGATATCCTTTTTGAAAATGACGCTTATTCCTCTATTATAGGGGTCTCTTTGTCGATGCAAGATTTGTGATAGCTGTAATTACTAGATTAACCACGTTTAACTATAAACTCTATAAAGTTAAGAGTGTGTTTGGCAAACATTTTGGAGAAGAAAGAAGCGCGTTTGAACTTTTTGAAAGTTTTACTTTTATGTTTGACAATTTTTATCTTTCTCAACGCAGAATTGATTCTGAATGCACGTTCAGGAGAAGCTAAAATTTGTAACTTCTACATTTCACGTTCATGATTATTCATTTTTCTTGAAAAATTAGGTGAAAATTTTATTTCTTTCTTACCAACTCTACCCTTTATCTTTTTCTTCATGGTTGTTCTTTGTAGTTCTTCATCTCTTCACAGTTTTTTTGTTCCATTTTTTTTCATCAAAATCGTTTGTATTTGTTTCAATCACTAGCAAATTGAATATTTTAATTTTTTTATTATTTTTCGTACTCATTTTTATATTTTAATTTTGATGTTTTTTATTGTATTTTTTATTTATAAGATAAATATTTTTATATTATTTGTACAATATTCTGATTTCTCATGTTATGTCTTTATATGAGTTTTTTTTATCATTTATAATACTATTTTTTATATGTATATTTTTGTATGAAATATTTTTTTATTTTTGTTTGGCTTTATTCATATAATTTTTTATTTATTTTATTATATTTTTTATTCTCATGACAAATGTTGTTGACTTTTTTTATTTTGTATAATGTTCTGATTTTTCAGATATTTTATTAATTTTTATGATATTTTTATTATTTTTTGTTCATATGAATTTATTTTCTATCATTTATTGCATTGTATCTATGTTGTGTATGGAATTTTTTTATTTTTTATTTGATTTTATACATATGAATTTTTTTTTTTTGTATTTTTTGTTCATATGATATGTGTTGCTAGTTTTATGAAATTTTTATTATTTTTTTCTGTATGATTTTTTTCTATTCTTTTATGTATTCTATTTTTATTTTGTATTAATTTTTGTATTTTTTATTTTGACTTTATAAAATTTGTAATTGTAATTATTATATACTACGTGTATTATAAAAATTTTGTATAATATAAATTATGATCTTATAAAAAAGACAAAATAAATAAAAAATTAATTATAAGTAACAATAGAGCCATAAATAATAAAAATTTATAATCCAAAATAATACTAAATTAAAGAGTACTGAAAGTACTAAAAAAATTATAGAATATTTTCTATTTGTTTGACATTATAAAATTTATAGTACTCTCTTTCATATTTTTATTTTTTATTGTATTTATTTTATTTATATGATAAATATTTTTTATATTATTTTTGTTAGTGTTCTAATTTTACATGTATATAAAAAAAATATTTAAATTGATGTCTCTTTTAGTAATTTTTCATCTAAAAGTGATTTTGAGTAGTGTAATCCAAATAATATTTATTTTACTATAATCAATTTTGATATAAAGATTGTCAAACATAAATCGCGTTAACCTAAACTTACTTTTCATCAAAATCAATTTTGCGAAATCAATTTTATACAAACTCTCATTTACAAACTGTAATTCAAACACACACTAAATCTTTGTATTGGAGTAATCACATAATAATAAAAGTTTTTTTTTTCCTTCAAAGATTCATTTATGTGAATTGAATTACAAGACTAGCGTTTCTAAAGATAATAGCAGTTTATCATTGGAATTCCCCAGCAAAATCTGAAAAGACAAAAAGAGAGAGGATAATTTATAATATAAAAAGAGGCAAATGTCTAAAGAAAAAAAAAATAGAGTTAAAGAAAATTACAAAAATTAACTAGTTTATTGATAAAAATGTTAGAATACTCTTGTATAGAAGACAAAGCTGCAAAGATGATAAATTGAGTTGATAGTGAGTGTTTCTACTCAAACACATAAACATTTCTATTCATAAAAATAAAAATTAAAAATGCTGACATATCTATCCATAGAAAACGAAAATTACTATTTATACCCATAAAAATTGGTTTTTACAAGCAAAATTATTCAAATCCTAAAAAATTAAATAAAATTTCTAAACTACCATTTTTTCCACCACTACCACTATCATTTCCTTCCCCCTCCTTTCTCTCTCCCTCTTTCTCTCACAATGTTCTGCTAGGACAAGTCTTATAAGCTCCGATGGTTTCTCCCCACAGGTGGAGCATCGGTCTTTCACCCTCGAAGAGGACGACACCATAATCGGAGCTCACGTTCAGTTCCGCAACAAGTGGGCCACCATAGCCCGATTCCTTTTCGGCAGAACCGACAATGCCATTAAGAATCACTGGAACTCCACCCTCAAACGCAAGTGCACCTCCATAGACCCCATCGACGATCCTTACTTCGCGCAGCCACTCAAACGCTCCGTTAGCGCCGGCGCCGCCATACTCGTGTCAACGGTGGTGGTGAGGTACTCGTTACCGACGGTGATGGTGACGACGGAGATGGCGGGCAGGAACGGGAGGATGCAGATGGAGAACCAGGAGTGTGCAATGGAGATGTCAGAGATGATGGTGGCGACGCGGGAGTTCTCAAGGGAGACAATGAAATCAATGGCAGTGTTGGAGAAAGCTTGGAGGATTCAGGGTTAGAGTCATAGATCTTAACCTTGTTGATGAGTGTTTTCGATTAACCTTTAAAAAAGTCGCAACCTTTGAATGTGTGTGAAGAGAAAACCCAATCCATTTAGGTGGTAAAATTAACGGAGTGATGGCTGATGGTGATGGTGGTGGTAGTGCTATTGAGTCGCGATCAACACCAATGGAGGAGTGTGCGGCCGAAAGGGTTAGGGTGATGGTTGAGGAGGAGGGTGAGATGGTGGTACTGAGCGGTAATGTGGTTGGTGTTAGAGGAGGGGGGAGGAGATGATAGTGGTAGTGGTGGAGAGAATAATAGTTTAGGAATTTTATTTAATTTTTTATGATTTGGATAATTTTGCTTGTAAAAACTATTTTTTATGAATATAAATGGTAATTTTTGTTTTTTATGAATAAATATGTCAGTATCTTCAACTTTTATAGGTAAAAATGGTAATTTACTTTTTTTTCTCTCTCCAAGCATATTACCTCTATTATTTATTGAGTAGTTGTTGATAGATGGTGAGTAGTGGAATAAAAAAAATTTATAATTATTTAATAAAATTAGGATTTTGAAAGAAAAGTAAGCTCAGCAATTAGTTTTAGAAGATGATGGAAAAAATCGAAAAAAAAAACATTAAATAAAAAGAATTTAGAAAATAAAAAAGAGGTATTTATATTATTTAAAAATTTATTGTATGTTTAAACGAATAATTTTACTATTAAATAAAATATCAAGAATAATTTTAAACAAAAAAAATTAAAACCATTTCGATTTTAATTCTAAATTTTGAGAACTAAAATAATATTTATTATTATTATTATTATTATTATAGAAATAACCAATCGTTTATTCTCACTGTTAGAATTAACGAATCGCTTATTCTCACTATTAGAATAGATTATAATCATCTAACAGTTTGGTTAGAATGAATTCTTCATTCCTTTAAATAAAGGTTCTATTTTCTATTCTTTGCTATTTGCTATACTACTTAGCTTACAAAATTTTAGCAATTTATTATTGTCTGTATTTTTAAGGATTCATTTATCGTATATTAATATTAATATTATAATAGAAAAGAACAATTAATTATTCTCATTGTAATATATTCAATTGTTCTCATTGCATTGTAATATATTCAAATATTCAATTAAATAGTAATATATATCACATATGAAAAAATCAATTAAATAAAAATGCATATTAAATATGGTATCTCTTTAACAAATTATCAAAATTAAATTATAATAAAAGATAAAATAATTATTATAGTTAAATTAAAGAATCAAAATTATTGTATCATTAATTAAAAATATTTTTAAAATTATTTTTATCCTATATATAAAAGCCTACTAATATATTTCCTGATTGTGACCTTTAAAATTATCTTCCTCCGTCAATCTCTTATATTTTATTTAAAGAAAGTATATTTGATATCAATAATTAAAAATTAATTACGTATAATTAATAATAAAATTTTATAATTAATCTCTACGTACAAGTAATCTAAACAAACAAGTACAAACAAGTTGATTTGACCTAATTTAACTTACGCGTCACTGTTTTTAACAATATTTTTACCTAACGAGCCAATTTATAACCTTTTTTTTCATGCGGATTTCATTTTCTTTTTTGAATTTTCTCAGCATTTTTGTGTTTCAAAGTTCTGTTCTATTTCTGTGTTTTCTGCACTTCTCCTCCTTCTCTATGTTCTCTTTGTTCTCAGTGTTCTCTTCATTGAAGTTCAATGCTCTTCGTTCAAGTTTTTGAAATCAAGTTGTGAAATCAGGTTTGAACAATTATTTCATTTTCGAATATAATGAATGATTCAAGCTCAAAATGTCAATTGAATCGGAGCAAAGTAGATTATTGTTTTGAATCGAATGAAGCGGCTAAGGTGTGGTTCGATTCTAATTTAATATTGTGTGTTAGTAGTTTATGGTTCTCTAGGTGAATAATGATGTTTTTTTTTTCTGAAAATTGTTGTTCATGGTTGATGGTTTGAACTTTGAACTGAATGTAACGTACCAGTTCTGAATCTGATTCTATTATTTTGATTAATCTATTTCCTCCCCCTATTTCGGTGTATTTTGATTATAAATTGGCGTATTTTGGAACTCTTTCGGTATATTTTTGGAAACCTTTCGTTGTATTTGTAGGTTTAGACTTTCAATTGAATCAGGGCAAATTATATTATTGTTTTGAATCAAATCAAGTGGTGAAGTATGATTTGAATCTAGTTAATATAGTTTTGTTAGTAGTTTATGATTCTGAAGTTGAATCATTTTGTCTTTGTTTGATTGTAACGTACCAGTTCTGAATTTAATTTTATTATTTTGATGAATCTATTTCCTCCCGTTTCGGTGTATTTTAATTTCTAATATGGTTTATTTTAGTTTCTGTGCGATGTTGATGAGCATCTTGTTCCAAATGTTGGGATGAATTTTAACATGCTTGAAGAAGCTGAAAAATTCTACAAAGATTATTCTAAACTTGCAGATTTTTCTACGAAAATTTAGAGCACAAATAAGAAAAAAATAAAATTGAGAACCAATTGATTACATGTATCAAAGAAGAAAAATAAAAATCAAGCATATCTCCAACTGAGAAGACAAATCCCTCAGCTGGATTTGATTGCCCTGCAAGATTTTATATACATATATTGAAGGATATTGGTGTTTGGATCATTTCGAAAGTTATATTGCATCATTTATATCTGTGATGTGCAAATCAAGCACAGATGATTAAACAACACAGGCAATTAAGCATGTCTGTACGACATACAATAGAAAATAACGAGGAATCCGGAATTAGATCAAGCAAAACTTGTCAATCATTTGTTGCAACAGCAGGGGGTCATCGCGAATTAAATTTTATTAAAAAACATGTGCGAAATTACACCACGAGAGAAGTGCAGAATGTTTCGGAACTAGAGGATGCAAAAGAATTCGGAAAATACTTATTAAGAATGAAAAAGAAGAATCAGAATTTCCATTTTGAGCTTAAACCTGAGGTTGATCAATCAATTAAGATTGTTTTTTGGGCCGACGCAAGAAGCAGGACTGCTTGTGAGTATTTTGAAGATGTTATTTCATTCGATATCACTTAGAATACAAACATATAATATACTGTTCTAGTTTATCTATATTTTGATATTACTTTCGG
This sequence comes from Arachis duranensis, assembly GCF_000817695.3. Lineage (NCBI taxonomy): Eukaryota > Viridiplantae > Streptophyta > Magnoliopsida > Fabales > Fabaceae > Arachis > Arachis duranensis. The sequence goes on from NC_029776.3 coordinate 93,609,533, forward strand.
TGTACTTAGATAGGTTTCAGTGTATATATGATTTTGTTTCTGTGTTATTGTGTTCAGGTATAATCTGGTTTTCGGTTCTTTTGTTGAGGTGAATCACCACGGTCAGTCAACACTTATGGGGTATGTTTTGATGAAAAATAAGGATATTCAATCATTCAAATGGTTATTTCAATGTTAGCTCTGTTGCATGTGAGAAAATGCTCCGAAAGGCATTCTTATTGATCAATGCGCATCGATGCAAAGGGCTATCGAAGCCTGTATGCCCACAACAATTCACCCTTGGTGTGTTTGGCATATCATGAAGAAGATTCCAAGTAAATTAAATGGCTACAAGAAGAAATTGAACACAAGATGAGATATGTTGTTTGGAACTTTTTTACAAAAGAATCATTTGATAGGAACTGGAATAATTTTCTGATGAAGTATGGTGTTGGGAACAACAAGTGACTTTCACGTAATGGTGTCATTATTAGGGTTAAGTGATGTTGTTACTTTTAGTGTGTTGATATTTATGTGTTTTTCTTCTGCAGTAGAGGTGTCAAATTGTACGTCTTTTGGTGTATTTCGGTTCTGATTGGTATTTTTCTAATTTTTTCAGAGTTTTTCGAATATCGTCATTTATGGATTTTGGTTTATCTCGATCACAAATTCTGAGCTGAGATGAGAAGCACACAAAGGAGAGAAAGCATGCATGATTTTTTTAACAAGTTTATTTACGCGCAACAACTCACTTATCCAATTTGTGAAACAGTACAATAATTGCCTAGGAAGTACAGAGCAGAAAGAGAGAATCGGATGCTGCAGATTTTCATATTGTCATACCTTGTGCAACAAAATCCTCAATAGAAGCCCAATTTCAGCATGTGTATACTCACGAAAAGTTCAGGGAAGTCTAAACACAATTTAGAGAAAAAGTGAATTGCATTACAAGATCAACGCAATCCACTCTAGGTTATACGATATATGAAGTTGTAGAACAGGTTTCTAACTCTACATTCAACAAGTTTGTAGTTACGTACGACACGATATCATCTCAAGTTAAATACAAGTGCTTATTATTCGAGTCAAGAGAGATATTGTCCCGTTATTCTCTGAGTGCATTAAGCTTTGAGCGAGTAGATATTGTGTCACCAAGATATATATTAGAATGATGGAGTAAGAACATAAAGAGAAGGCACACACATATCAAGAGCAGCCACGGCACTCCTTTACTTTTTTTATACATATTACTAGATAAAAAAAGAATGGAAACATAAATAGAATTAGAAAAAAACAAAAAATGATAACAAAAGACTATAAAAAAGTAGTCTACGAAATTTCTCCTTTGGAAGGATGTAGCCAAGTGGATCAAGGCAAGCCAAGAAGTATGAGACTTAACACTTTGGTCACAAAATATTTGTGAATTTGTATCAGAATTTGAGAAGTTAGCTGCGATTCTGTACCACACATATGACAATGCTATGGTTAAGATGCAAGAACACAAAGCCAAAAGTGAAGGAAAATGTTCGTTATCTCACGAGGATGCTTCGTTAGAAGATATTAACAAGTTTCAAAGTCCTCCACAAGTGGGAACAAGAGGACCTCCAAAAAATAAATTGGGATCGAACACTGAAAAATAGATTGCAAATACTGCAAAGAAAAAAAAGTTCTAACTGAGGTAAAACTCATGTTCTTTAAACAGTGAGAATTGAGTTTGTGCGTGTTAATAGTTTTCCTAATACATGATTTATCTTTTACAGTTGAACCTTTTTTTTATGGTGGTTCAATGGTGGTCAAATTCCAGCCAATATCATGGACATATTATGAATTATAACTTTAGAGATTTAAGAGAATAAGATATATTTTGGTGTTTTTATGAGTCTATTTCGTTATTATTTGACACAATTTTGATGTAATTTACGTAATGTTCTTTTATTTTTTAACAAAATGAGGTTTAGTGTTTATATTTTCTTGTTTTGTTCTTTTTTACTATATTTTAAAATTAGTTTTTCCTATTATTTGATGGGATTTGTTTGTTTTAGATATACAGTACACCGACAATTCAATACTTAAGTAGTATAGAAATTCAACCTAAAGAATTTGGTGTTTATCTAAATAATTTTCGGTATATTCAGAAAGTAATTTGGCGTAGTATAGAATTTATTCTTCTTTTCTTGCATTTTTTTGAACATAGATTCATTCAGATTAACAACATTTTAATACAGTACAGACAGGTTCATATAAATTTAATTTTGTAAAGAAAATTATGTAGTATTAATACAAAGATATAATTTACAATATCAAACTATCTACTATCAATATCTGATGATTTCAATGCACAGCAAGGACTCATTAGTGCAGTAGATGGCTTGGATATTCTAATTGCTTCACATTTTTCAATAGTTTTATCTCTAAGTTGATTCATTTAGTTAAATAGAATGGTTGAAGCATATTCCACTTTGAAATGATCAATTTTATCCTACCGTTTAAAGAAATTTCTTTATTAAAGTCCATTAATTTAGTAATAGAGAGTTATTCATTTTTAAAGATAGTTACTCGTTTCCAATTCTTCTACGAATATTTTTTCTTTTTGATCTTTTTTGGGATCAATTAACTCCAGCCATTTCATAACATATATTGCACATTCATAGCTAAAAACAAGAATAAATTAACACAATAAAATAATAGAGTAAGAGAAAACACAGTAAAATTTATTAAATATAAAGATTTAATACTTTGTCTGCTGTCCACTGATGTTGATGTATGGTGCTTCGACACCCTCATCCTTGTCTATCAAATCTTCTCCTCCAGTAAACACCCTCATTTTTGAAATGATGAAGTCCTAAAAACCAAAACAAGGTAAGAATAATTTCAACCTTCAGAATTCGATGTTTATTTTAGTATTTTTCAATGTATTCGGGAAGCAATTCAGTGTATTATAATATTTATTCTTCTTTTTTCATAGAACTACAAGAAAAAGAAAAAGGAAAAAGTTAATATAGGGTAAACATTCAGGTGCAAATGGTTAATTCAATGAAATAGAACATTGAAAGTGAGTTGGAAAACTCACATATCCAGTGGTTCTGATTTAGAATGAGTTTGTTTCAGAAGAACAATGATTTGTCCTTTAGAATTATCATTTAGTATTCCTTCCTAAACAGGAGTCGGTTCCTTCAATGATTCTTCTTGTTCCATGAATCTGAAATACACCAAAATCACATCATAACTACACCATAAGTATTGAATAAAAATACAACTTCTGTTGTATGAGAACTTACATAGTTGCAGTTTCTTCTTTTTTATCTTGCATAAAATCTTAAAGGGATATTTTTAAATATATGAAATCAGAAGCAAAATAAGGTGGGTAAGAATGAAAGAAATAGTAAGAGACAAAAAAAAACAATTACATTTTATCAATTGGTTGATTTACACTACTCTGATTGTTTGTCTGTGTTAGAAATACAGTATATTTTTACTTGCCAAATTTACATGTGGCATTCTAAGGACAAAATAAATATTATTTAGTAAAACTAGAGTAATTACATTAGGTTTAAAAAAATAACAAAGAAATAACTTCAGACAATGAATCTTATGTTGGTGAAGGATCATAGTGAGCTTTCGTGGAGTGAAGCCCAGTTTCTGGATATTAGTGGTTTTTTGCTTTATCCTGAAAAAGCAATCAATCATCATGCAAAAAAAAATATATAGTAAAATTGTCAAAATACACTAAAAATTAACAAGCATAGCATTTTGCAATGATAGTTTATGAATCTTACTTATTATCAGATCCTTTTTTTTTTGTGAGGATGAGCCCTCAACAACTTGTTTCCTTTTTTTTTTGGATTCAGATATGCAAAAGTGAACAATTCTCAAGCAAATGAACACAATAAAGATAGCATTACAATGATAGTTTTGGAATCTTACTCATTCTCAGATTTGCTTTCTTCTTTCAGAAGATGAATCCTCAACAATCTATTTCATTTTTTGGATTACATCCTAAAAAAGCAAACAATCATCAGGCAAATAAATGCAATAAAATTGATAAAAATAACTAAAAAATAATAGTTACTTTTTGTTGGCTGGTGAATTTTTTCCTTAAATCTTTGTTTCTTAATTCCTCACTTTCTTCACTTATGACCATGGTTCTGAAAATCGAACCGGACCGGCCGGTTCAACCGGATTAACCGGGAACCGGTCACCTAACCGGTCCGGGTAAGGTCAAAAATCGTCTGGCAAAAAATCAGTGAAAAAACCGGTCGAACCGGCGGTTAACCGATGAATCGGGAGAACCGTTCGGTTTTTAACGGTTTTTGGTTTGAAAGTTAAAAAACTAAACGGTGTCGTTTTGGCTCTTTAAAAAAAATTAAAAAAACGCCTAAGATTAAAGCCCTAAATCCTAATCAGTACCCACCAAGGTTCTGAAAACCGGACCGGACCGGCCGGTTCGACCGGTCTGGTCCTTATCTAAAAACTGCGGAGAGAAGAACCGGCGAACTGGTCGAAAATCGGCCGGTTGGACCGAACCGGTGACCGGCCGGTTACGCTAAACGACGCCGTTTTACGTTTTAAAAAAATAAAAAAATAAACCCGACCCGACCCGCCCGTGGAGCACCCCACCCCCCTTTCTTCCCCCGAGCCCCGACCCCATTCATTCATCAATCATCATCTGAATCATCTCCAATGGAGAAGGAGAACCCTAGCCGCGCTGCCTGAACCATAGCCCCCTGTTGCCATCCTTCGCCCCCGTGGTGTCGCCATCCTCAGCTCCAGCAACCCTCCAATCTCCATCGTCGCCTGGTTCCTGCCCAGTAGCCTTCAATCTCCATCGTCTTCATCTTCTCAAGTCTCAACACCAGCACGCAGTAGCCTCTCATCGGTGGTCCTCAATAGTCAACACCGGTAGCCCCCCATCGTCCCCAGGTGAGTGACTCGTCTTCCGCTCATTTCTCTTTGTCCTTTGCCTCTGCTCATGTTCTTCCATCGATGTGAACTGTTCAATTTCTGTGCACTTAGACCTCGGTTTAATTTTCTGTGAACTAAACTGAACTTAGACCTCTGCTTATGTTCTCTTTCTCTTTGTCCTCAATGTGAACTGAACTTAGACCTCGGCTTAATTTTCTGTGAACATCATTTGTGAACTGTTCAATTTCTGTGAACTTGCTCTGTGCATTTTTTGATTTCAGTGCTCATCTTCTTCCTTCTTCGTTCCTCTGCTCAATTTCTGTTTGACTGTTTGTTGGTTAGCAATTAGCATAAGAAATTAATAATCTGAAAAGTAAGTTGCTGTGTTTGGTCAATTTGTGTTTAGTCCTCTGCTCAATTTCTGCTCTATTTTGCAGCTTAATTCTTCTTTGTTGCACAATTTCTATTTGTTGGTCAATTTGTGTTTGGTCCTCGGCTCAATTTCTGTTTGCTGCTGAGCATAAAAAATAAAAAATCTGAATGTTAAGCTGGCTGGTCTTCTATTCTGCAGCTCAACTTCATTTGTGAACTGTTCAATTTCTGTGAACTTGCTCTGTGCATTTTCTGATTTCAGTGCTCATCTTCTTCCTTCTTCGTTCCTCTGCTCAATTTCTGTTTGACTGTTTGTTGGTTAGCAATTAGCATAAGAAATTAATAATCTGAAAAGTAAGTGGCTGTGTTTGGTCAATTTGTGTTTGGTCCTCGGCTCAATTTCTGTTTGCTGCTGTGTATGTTCATTGTGTTGTGTTGTGTTGTTTAATTTCATACATGTTTTATTAATTTCAGTTATGGAAGATAGTATTAATCAAGAAGCAACTGCTGATAATAATGATTTGCAACAAGTTCTTGCAGATTTTGATAATTGATAAACCATGATGTTGGGATTTAATATTTACATATGCTTTTATTACTATTTAACTTTTGAGTTTGGATTTTGATAAGATCATATGTATTTGGTTGATGATATTTTATGTAGTGTTTTTAATTTCGAAGATATTTTAAGATTTGTATCAGACTATAATTATATTTTAGGATGTATATTTATAATTTATTTATTATTCTACTCTAAAACGGTTTTTTCGGTTGAACCACCGGTTGAACCGATTAGACCAGTAAACCAGTGAACCAGTGACTAGAGCGGTTTGATGACCAGTCCAGTTTTCTGAACCTTGTTTATGACAATACGTTCAAAAAGTTTTGTTAATAAATAAACTTTTTGACGAAAAAGCAAAACATAGTATTTTCAATTATAGTTTCTGAATCTTACTCATTATCAGATTCACTTTCAATAACATGCTTTCTTTTCCTGGACTCAATCGTGGAAAAGGAAACAATCATCAGGCAAGAAAACATAATAAAATGGTAAAAAAATACACAAAAAAATACTTATTTTTTTTGCCATTCTTTTAAGTTGTTTTATTCTTTTTGGTGTCTCTTCCGAGTCATCTTAAAAATTGGATTCGGAATCAACAAGACTTTTACTTTCTGAAAAAAATAGTGTTCTTCTTTTCCTTCTTTTCTTCCTTCTTTTTCCCTTCTTTTTTCCCTTCTTTTTTCCTTTTTTTAATTGTTTTTCAGCTATGCCGTTTTTACGATTTCCTAAAACAGAAAAAATATTTGTTTATACAATATATTTATAAGAAATACACCAAAAATAAAGAAAAAATTCTGTTGAGTTACTATCTCATCCTTGATCTCAGCTTTTTTTCTTTATACCAGCAACTCTTTTGTCTAATGTTAGACCCATGGTGGTCCAGGAATTTCATCCATCGGGCTATATTTATATGTCGATTCATGAAATATACAATCATTAGGGCATAGAGGCAGCCATTAACAACATATTTTTGTTTCAATATGTGCTCTTTAATGCCCTTTATTAGGAAGTTGAGCACATGCTCAGCCCAATTGAATTTCATCCAATTTTCCTCCCCATCGACATTCATCTCTATCATAGAGGTTGATAATTGCAACAAGATCTTGCCTTGAAAGCTTCTAACAACTTTCTTATTCTCCTCACTAAGTTCTTGAAAGTTATTTTTTGATAGATAGCGTGGCCTTGCAAAAGCGGCAAGAAATATTTCAATGACACATAAATAATTTGAAAATACACCGAAAATTGATTCACAAAATATATATTAGGAAATAGATTTTTACCAACTATACTCAGGCCAAGGGCAACAACTATATTTTTTTGGGTGATGTTGATTATACCATATTATGTGTCCAGTTTGTTACGGGACAGATCAAATGAATATGTCAATTGTTTAAATAGCTTATATGGCACATTCATTTGGGGGATATGCATCAAACTACCAAATCACAGTTCTTGAACAATTGCTTTCTTGTCCTTACTCATGTTTTGGAATTTATCATGAATTGATCTTGTGGAGCATCTTAAATCATGTAAATAAACTATATTTATATAAAATAAATTGAGTTGTTCAAACATATATATGCTTACATTATAGAGTAAAGTACTAAATTTGTCCTTTATGTTTGGGCGTAATTCTATCTTAGTCCTTAAGGTTTAAAGTGTCCTATTTGAATCCAAAAAAGTTTCATTTAGCATCAATTTAGTCCCACAGTAAGGTCAAAGTTAAATAATTAACAGAATATCTTACATAACAACAGTACAAGAATAAAATCGATAATCTGGAGAACAAGTACAAGTTCCAGAGGCACAAAATCAACTGTTGATGCATCAATACATTTATTTATTATTTTTCTTATAATATAAATAAAATATTTTCTATAGAACTAAAGAGAATGATAAATAAATGTATTGATGCATCAACGGTTGATTTTGTGCCTCTGGAGCTGGTACTTGTTCTCCAGATTATCGATTTTGTCTTCTACGGTTGTTATGTAGAATATTCTATTAATTATTTAACTTTAACCCCACTGTGGGACTAAATTTATGCTAAATGAAACTTTTTTGGATTCAAATAGAACACTTTAAACCTTAAGGACCAAAACAGAATTATGTCTAAATATATGGGACCAATTTAATACTTTACCCTATATTATATTTTGGTGCTACCTTTGGTGCCATTTTTTCTGTAAGGAATTAAAAAAAGGTTAATACACCGAAAGACAAATCATATACACCGAAATACAAACCAAATAAATCGAAATACAAACTAAACATGCCGCTATTATTTTTTTATTGCATCATACAATGTGAGATAAAAAAGACATGCAACTGAATCAAACATGCATAAAATGATACTAAAAGCACTAGAATAAAATTTTATGGTTTGTTATAAGAAATCAATGAACAAAATTCCTGATAAATAGACAAAAATAGTTGCAAATCACTCAAATATGTATATAATAATATCAGAAGCACAAGAACAATATTTTGTTGTCTAGTTATAGCATAAAGAGTACAACACTACTAAATACACCTCAATTCCAGTGAAATACACAGAAAGACAAGCCAAATACAATGAAAGACAAACCAAATAGACTGGAATACAAACATGAATATAATGATACCAGAAGCATTACAGACACTCATTTCAAAACATGCAAAACTCAAATATGCACAAAAACATATTCAAATATCTCAAACACATAAAAATAAAGGTTAAACTATACAACAAACACTACGTAATACTTTTACACCGACCTAACACAGTTATCACCAAATGAAGCATATAATGAGAACAGTAACACAAGAACACAAAATAAATTGCAATATTACTACGTAGCGTTTTACAATCAGATTGAGAAAGAGAAAAGTGAGAAAACTACAAGATTAGTGAATGTTACCTTCAATAATTTTTCGTCTTTTCTTTGTGTTTGTTGATGAATATTTTGACTTTAGCTTTGAAACTTCTTTGACTTTTTGCCACAATTTTGAGAGATTTTTGAGAGGTTTTTTTCATTGTTTGAATTTTGAACATTGCGGTTTTGATCGAGAGAGAAGAACTGTTTTTCATAATGAGATTTGCACTATTTGATAGTCTTGGAAGCACATGTTTACACGCACTCTAACCCGATGGTTGTTTTGTTAGGTTTGGGCCAACTTATTTAGACTTATTTGCCAAAAAAACTTGTATGTATAGCAGATTTGAAAATTTTATTATAATTTATAAAAATTATTTAATAGGACAAATTACTTAAATAAATCAATTACAAATAAATATTACCCAATTGTTTCTTTTATAGAAAGGTTAGATTTCGATCATCTTTTATTTTCATGTAATTTGTTGAAGGATAAAACGAATTATGCATTTGAAATTAATTCACAGGACTTTGGAATAGATTGCAAAAGCTTTGTAATTAAACATAATCCGTAAGAGAGTAGTACAAATTAGTATTGAATTAGTTCACTTGAAGTTATAGTAGATTATGTTCAAGAAGAGTTCATGCGAGGAAGCCGCGAACTACATTGAAAAGGGAAGGGAGAATCCGCTGGAGGCTATAATGGATTTGTTTGAGGAAAACCTACAAGTTTAATTTGCTTGATCCAACGATGAACTACAATTTCCAACTTCCTTCCGAAACCTCGCCTGAGAAATTCTAGAGACAAAGATGCAATTATCAAGGAAATAGGGGCCATGGACAAAGTGAATCTTCTCTGTTGACTAGGCGACAATCAAGTTGATAATCAAGTTGTTTATGATAGCTTGATATCTCAGTTGCCAAACATGGTTGGGTCTATTATATCTTCTAACTATCTAAGTACCCTTTCTCTGATGAAGTGTGATTCGAATAGGTAAACTGCCTTTTTCAAATAGGAGTGGCAATGGGACAGGTAAGGGCAGATTTTCGTCATACTTAATCCAATTCCGCCCTTCCTCAACTTAGATACTACTCGCCCCACTTTTATCCGCGGAGTTCTAAACTACTGTACCCATCTCATCCTAATCCGCCCCTATAACAATTAAATAACATTCTAAAATTTATATATTCATACATAAATTAAAATAAAACATAAGATTCACTTTATATATTTTTAAATTTATTAATTATATATATTATATAATAATATATACCTTAGGACGGGGTCAGGGGTGGGTTCACCCGAAACTTGACCCTGCCCCTACCTCGAAGAAAACTCGCCCCCCCCAGGTCAGGCTATTACCCGCTTTGATTGGGTAAGGGCAGGGCAAGGCAGATACCTATGGGTTCAAGTACTGATGCCAAGTCCATTTCTAAATAGAAAAGTCTCCGTGACCAGCAATTTTAACAAATGTTATTTAATATTTAGTAAGCATTAAGCCTTTGATACTTTCTTATATTTGGACTTTTTTTTGGATTTGTGTTCCAAAATATTAATGATAACTAATTGATAGTTAAAAATAATAAAATATGTTAGCCTTCTAGCGCTATTGTTTTCGAATTTCTTGCATTTTTCATGGTATTTGATGTGATCAGACTCCAATATTTTGTCTTCAACTCCATGACGGATGCTATAACTCTTCGCACTAAGCACAATTATCCTGTAAGGACTACCCAATTTGAAACTTTGTTGGATTCTTTGTATCATGCGAACCCTGACCTCCAAATCCATATTCAAAATCCCACTGTTGCATCATTGCTAACAAGTTTTAAGGTGAAAAAATGTAGCGGATATTGCTATGTTTCGAAACATGATGAACTCTGCTGCATGGCTGGATTATTCCTTGTATCATCATCACTGTTCTCACCTATCACAATAAGCTCTTCGTTTGAATCATCATCTCGTATTACCTCTTCGATCGGATCTGGTCCTCTATCTTCTGCAGAAACAGTAATCATATAAGAAGAGTCTGCTATTATAATCGCACGCTTATTGAAGAAACGATTATCTCCAATAATACAAGCACCATCGTCATGATTTAAAGTAGTCGCAAAAGATGGAGATGCCATCAAAGTTAGACGCGGTGCTACTACATGCATCGAATTCAAAGCTCCACCCAAACCAACTAATTGTGGATTTGGAGTTGATCTCCTAGAAATAGATATCACACCCTCAAACTTCGCATATAACTCAATATTTCTCACCTCCAAAAAATTTCTCTGCCAATGAAATAGAACTTACATATCTTCATCGTATCTTATAAAAGATAAATAATACCTTATTGAATTTGATACCACATAAATCAGGATCTTATAAATTAATTTCTCCTCCTACCTAATTTTAAACATTATAAATTTCTGTAATATATTAATTTGTAGATCGACAAAAATACTTGATTAACGAATAAAGACACTCACCAAATTTTTATTAGTAAACTTTATTCCTTCTATTTTGCTTTTCTGAATCTTCTCTCTCAATGCACAAGAGCTAAACAATCTTTATTACTAGACATTATATTTAACTACTCTACAATTCAAGTTGTATTTATACACTGATATATCTTCACAATTCACTGCTTCCTAACATGAATGACCTTTTTGTCATAATTTATTGTGGAGGCTTGGGACTGAGAATTATTCTTCCCAACAAATTACTGTGGCTTCCAGCCTTCCAATAGATTACCATGAGCCACATTGTTTTCATAATTTGTTATAGTCTCTGATAGATTGTATTTGTATAGACACCATTAAATAGATAAAAAAATCTTTTCTTAATGAATTTTTTTATTTTTTAATGTGTTTAAAAAATTTTTAATAATAAAAATAAAAGTACAGAACAAATATTTTTTGAGAATATATAATTTATATTTTTTTAAAAGATATTTTTTATTAAAAAAATATCTTTTATATAATAAATGAACAAAAAAATATTGTTATCTTATTTTATCCAAACATAATTAATAAATAAATTTTTTTTTATATGAGATATTTAAATATAAAATTATTTTTATTTTTGTAAAAAATCTTTCAAAAAAATATCATTAAAAAAACATTTTTTTTAAATAGTACTCAAAACTTTAAACTCCAACAAACTATGTGTATTTACGTAATTCGTTTTAACTTCTAACCAGTTACATAAAATTTATTTAGAATTGAAATGTAACAATTTTTCAATTAAAAGAGTTGGATAATTTTGGGTTGCAAACAATTTAATTAAGTAATTTGTCCTATTTATTACTATTAATTGTTCTTTAATTTTATTATTTTGTAATGAGACATTGTATTGACTTACAATTAGTTTAGTTGTACTATTGTATTATTCATATAGGGTACTCTTTATGCATTAGGCTGTTGAGACCAAAATTTTAGCCTGTTATATTATTTTTTTTAAAAGATAGTAAACTTTATTAATACTGAATAATGTAGATATACGTAAAATAAATTGAGGGACTCTCAAGCAGCTCATTACAAGATGAAAAGATGAAAATAACTAAAAATAAATAAAATAAAAAAAAACATTATTTTTACGTAAGATTTTTTTATTGAAATATAATAAAAAATTATTATTTTGTTAAATTCAATTTTTTTACTTTAATTTTTTAAATAGGAGTATTTTTTTAGTATTTAGGTCAAGTTTATCGTAACTCCAGTAAACTTTTATATTTTTATATGTATTTCGACGAATTTCAATATTTTTCTTTCTAAATATCAAATTAGATGAGAAAAAAATAGTTACAAAAAATTAACAATGACAAGTATTATTATCATCTTTAGAATACATAGAAATATAAAAGAGTACACAAAAATAAATCGTATTTTTTTAAGAAATTATGATTTTTTTAATTTATAATTAAAAAAATTCTTGTTAAATATAATTTATTTCTATATATTTTTGGAGACAATAATAATAATGGTCATGGTCGCGGTAACAAAATTATTTTAGTGCATTGTTTGTAGTTTACCAAAATCCAAAACTTAATAATTTCATAATAGATTTCAAAAATTAAGATTGATTCTAAAACATGTTTACCTTGTGTGGTCCATTCCATTTGTGGTACTACACTAACAGTCTTATACTTACTAGGTACTGGTGAACAAATATTGAACGCTCTTATTTTTTTCAAAGTGGCGGGATCTCAAAATTTGAATAATTTTTATTTTGGCGAACCAAAAAGTTTCAATATTTCAGGTGATAGGGATTGTGAGGTTCAGGTTTTTTGTGTCACGTTACCCCTTTGGACTAATGAGTAATGACTACTTAGTAATCACATTTTTATTTTTATTTAAGCATTTCAAAATTTAGGATCCCTCAATTGCATAAACAACTTTTAAATAATGAGGATTTTTTAAATTTTAGACTTTTACCTTTAATTATGCAAATTGCAAACCAAATTTAGCTAAGGTGTGCTTTTGAAAATATTAAAATTTAAATTTTTACTTAACTTTTATAATATATTCTAAGAGTGCCTTAACAAGTGTTTTGACAAAAGATATTTATTTAACAACAAATTTATTGTTCACATATAAGTGTAATTTCTTTTAGTCACCAAAAAAAGTGTAATTTCTTTTATAAATTTGATTAAAAATATATGTTAAGGAAGAAAAAAAAAATTTTTTTTATTAAAAATTTATGTTTTATATTTTTAATACATTTTTAAAATATTAAATAGATGAAGAAACATTAAAGCTATTATTTTTAGTATTTTTAACAAATACTACCTTAAATAAATGAGAATGAATATTGGAGTAAATAGATTATAAAAATGGGAATCACATTATTATTTTCCTAAATACATATGTTACCTAATTTTTCCGAGTTTTTAATTTGAATATGGAACTAAAGGAAGTGTTGAACTCAGTACGAGGAGGAGGGGTGCTTCACCTCGTTGTGGGATCAGAGGAAGCAGAACTCGGACCGTGCGAGTTGTGTCCCTCATAATGTAAAAAAAAAATTACCTAGAACAAATAAAACGGAGGGTCCCATGTTTCACATTTCAAATTCCATCAGCTGCAAATTGGACTATGCGATTTATGAAGCAAAATTTGATGACCAAAGAACTCGCATGGTCCGAGTTGTGTACTCTGAGTTTTTTCAATTTTTTAACACAAATCAGACCCTCCGATTTATGTACTCTGAATTTTTTTTAACTTTTTCAACACAAATCGGAGGGTCCGATTTGTGTACTCCCACAATTTTAAAAAATATAAAAAATTATCATGTTAAAATATATCACTTATTTTACTTTCATATCAAAATTTTTTTGCCTTTTTCCAGCAATCAATTTATTTTCTCAATGCAAATTTTATGATTTATCACTATAATCAATCACTTAATGAAAATTTAAATCATTGAAGGCCAAAAACATTCAGGTAATCATGTTAGTGCTACACTAGGAAAAAGAGCTTGAAGTCTCATCTTCTCATTAAGATGCAGGAAGCAATTAAGTAGAAACAAGTGTCTACCCATAAATGCCGAAAGTTGAAAATGCAAAGACACAACAAAGGGAAAAAAAGAAGAAGTAGTAGAAGCCAAATTTGAAAAGAAAGGGGCGAAAGTGCAAACCCCGGACTGCAAATCCGGAGAACAGAGCAATCGATGGGGGAAATAAATGAAATTTGGAAGAAAAATAAAAAAAAGAGAGAGAAAATATGATGAGATGAGATGAGGAAAACGACAGATTTGGCCCACGTCAGGTATCTAATCCTAAGCAAAGAGGGGGAAAAGAGATAAGCGTTTAGGATCGTAATCAACGGGTAGGATAAGTTCCCAATAGAAATAATAAATCATCGGCGATAAATCAGAACCGTCCAAATTACACAGATCGAAATAAACTTAAAATAAAAACCCTTGATTTTGCTCCCTAATTTGTTTTTGTTACTTTCTTCTTCAGCTTCCTTCTCCATCTTCTCCATTTCCCAATTCCCAATTTCCACCCCCACACACACTCCATTTTACAACAAAACCACCTACTCTTCACTCTCTCTCTGTAATAAAAATCTCATTTTCTCTCTCTTTCTCTCTCTACATTTTTTTTCTTTCTTTTTTCTCTCTCTGCCGTAAATCCACCCCATCCATCTCCAATTTTCGAATCTACCCCTCCCTTTCTCTCTCCATGGACCCATCCTCGATCCCTCCATCAGCAGGTCCGGCCACCAACACCCTCCCCATGCCAACCATCCCCGCCACCGTGCCCTTCCTCCAGGAGCCGAACAACCACTCTCCTCCGCCGCCGGCCAGCACCGGAACGAACGCTGCTCCCAGCCACCCTCCCTACGCCGAGGTCAGCTGAATTTCGCTAATTCCTCAAAGCAAAACCCTGGGTCCGGTCCTCTAACGGTTTTGATATTGTTATTGTTGTTGTTGCAGATGATATACACGGCAATCGAAGCGCTGAAGGAGAAAGAGGGTTCGAGCAAGAGAGCGATAGCGAAGTACATAGAGCAAGTGTACAAGGAGCAGTTACCACCAACTCACTCGACTTTGCTCACTCACCACCTCAACCGACTCAAGAACAACGGCATGCTTCAAATGGTCAAGAAATCATATAGGCTTCCTAGATCTGCTGACGCTACCGACCCTAACCCTTCTCCTTCTGGGTCCTCCAGGCCCAGGGGACGCCCTCGTAAGGCCCAGATTCAGCCCCAGCCCCAATCACAGCTCCCCCAGCTTGAGGCACAGCCTCAGCCACAGCTGGCTGGGAATGTTAATGTTAATGTCCCTCAGCAGCAGCAGCAGAATGCTGAGCCTGTGTGGGCCGCGCTAGGGCTTGCAGATGAGCCTGCGGTGCAGCCTGGCTCGGAGCTGAAGAAGAGGGGTCGTCCGAAGAAGAATGAGGTTGCACCAGGTGCTGCGGAGACGCCAAATACAAGCCTGGCTGTTGCTACGCCGGGTCGGAGAGGGCGTCCTCCGGGCTCGAAGAACTCGAAGAGGAAGCCTGGTCGTCCTCCGAAGGCTTCGCCTGCTGGTGGTCCGGCTGCTGCTTCCGGGCCGACCGGCCAAGAATCAGCAAGTGGCGACTCCTGTTACGTTCGCTGCTGTTTCTGATCCTGACGCCGCTGTGACTGCATTGCCGCCGGCTCCCGTGGTTGTGCCTGCCGGTGGTGTTCCTGTTGCTGGGTCTCCCAGGCCCAGGGGACGCCCGAAGAGGATTCTTGGTGAGGCTGTCACGGGTGCTATAATTCCTGTTGCTGTCGGTGCCACTGGCCGCGGAAGGGGCCGCGGACGTGGACGCGCTCGCGGTTACGGCTTCGGTACCTTCGGACGTGGACGTGGTCGCGGGCGTGGAAGGCCAGTTGGCCGCCCGAGGAAGGTGATGTGTTTTTCTTGCTGTGTTGACATGAATCATTCTTAGTCTCTGTGATTTTTATGTTTTTTGCATTGTTTGAGTAGTTAAGGCGTTGTGTTTGTGTTAGATTTATGAGCTATATTTGGAGTAAAGTTTGGTTTTTTAGGATATTTATGCTTTAAATTCTGTACTGGATTGGTTGCGTAAATAGTATTTAGTACAATATCTTCTTTGACTTTTATAAATGTCTTATGTTTCATTTTTGGGGGGGATGTTTTGAGGGGATTTTTACCTGTAATTGAAAATGATTTATTTTCTGGTTTTTCTAACTAGTGAAGTTTGGAGAAAAAGAAAAATAATCATTTGTAAATTTCTTGGTTACAAGTTATTTTTTTATTAATTGTGTACAGCTTACTATTGTTTGTTTTAATTTCGTTTATTTATCATTAGAACTTTATGTAGAAAAAAGAAAATTGTAAATGATTTTTATAAGACATGCATAATTTCAGAGGAACGAAATTATGCAGTCTGAAATTTGGAATGAAATTATGCATACTTTCAGTCTAAAAAGAACGCAAAAGTTCTATATGAAACTCTTTGTTGATTTAAATTTGTTTTTTTTCCAAGATGGTTTATATTCGATGTTTTGATTTAAAATGTTTTGGTTATTTATATGTTTTTCTCTGTATTTTATATTTTAAACGTCAAATGTATGAACTGGAAAGTTTGTGTTTTTTAGGGATGAGTAAAATATTTGTTCCGGACTTTGTTTTACAATAAGCATTTATTTCCTAATTTTCAATGACTAAAGCTAAAGCATTTGTTTTCCTAATTCCAAAAGAAACTACAAGTCAGTCATATATATTAATTTTCAATGACTTATGAATTCTGTTTTTCTGTTTGGGGGGCCTTGCATGGAATTGAAGTAGAGAATGATATTTCCTCATAATCACGCTTCTAATTCAAAATAAAGTTAACTATTTTGAAAACATAAAAGCCAGTCATTTATTTATTGCCTTTTTTTTGTGTTTTTTGTGTTTATACCTTTAGTCAATTGTTTACAACTATTTTGTTATTAAAAACATTCTGGTTTTAGTACCAAGATACATTTTTGAATATATTCCTGGCTTCCTGCAGTTTTACTTTATTTCTTTCATTCTTTGGTGATGTTCACTTTGAAGGTGATTTTGGCTGAAAATGTTGTGGTAATATGTCTGTGTAAGAGATTTGAATTTTTTTTTAACTTACAAGTTTAATGTCTATAACTATTGTGAAGTTAATTTAACATGACCGATTTATGCAGTTTGAATTAAGGAACTTTTTTATATATAAATTTTACTGGTTTTGTGTTGAGTTGAATTGTTTTAATTACTTTATTCATTTTTGTTACACATTTTTCTCTGCTCCTTTCTTTTTGAGTTTGTGGAAATTGTTTGTAATCATATTTTTCACACTTTCTGTTTCATCATTTTGGTGGATAGGGAGCAATCTTTTTATAGCTGCTAATGTTTTTCTTTCTCAGTTCAAGCAATTGTTCTAACATATGCTAGATTTAACGAACTTATTTCTTGTGAATTTGTGTTTTGGATAATTTAAATAAATCAGTATCAGACTCATTCTGTGAGTGATATTTGTTTTTTTTTTTCCCCTCTAAAGCAGTCTAATTAGTATTTCACTTTCATGTTTCTTTTGGAGAAATAATTACCTAGAATTACAAAATGAAACAGGGAGGGTTAATTCCCCCCCGCCCTTTTTTTTGGTTTTTAAAGACTCAATTTCAAACAAATAAAATTGCTTTCTCAATTTATGGATTTAGCTCTCTTTTCCCTCACTTTTTTGTTGTTGCCTTTCTTTTCTTTTCAGTGAATTATGTGGACTAATAAAATTAATATTACATTCCAAAATCAGTTTTGATTCCTTTTATAATTTTTTATATAAGACATTCTGTAGTTTTATTTTTGGTTGGTAAACTTTCATTTGAAGGTTATCGTTACTGCAAGGTATATCTGTTAAAAAATGCTTGTTGACATGCATAATTTCATTAATTTGATAGTAAATTCTGCTGTTTGGAACAAGAAATGAATGGTTCATAGAAAAGTATGTTGAAGGCTGATGTTTGAAATTATTTTTATTCTCTATATAATTGAATTTTTTCACCCTGTATTATAAGCTGAAACGTTTGATTTACTTACCTTATTATTGCTACTTTTATACTTTTCATTTTTAGGTTTATGATGCTTATTCAGTTTTTGTTTACATATTATGTTACATTGCCAATATACTTTTTATTGTTAGAGTTATTATATCTCTGTTATGATTTATGAGCTAAAAACATGAAATGCATGAATTTATCAATTTACTTAATTATTCTTGCTTGTTCTAACTTTTCTGTGTTTCTGTGTTTCTTTTTTTTTTTTTTAGGGTGGAGGGAATTAGGATGTTGTGGAGATTGTTCTTGTTTGCATATTATGCTTTCCAAAGTTATTACTTTTCTGTTGAATTGAACAACTTGAGTTAAAGAAATTGTTCTTAATTTTGTATTTTATTGTATCAGTTTATTGCCAATTAATATACTTAAATTTTTAGTGTTATAAAGTTGAAATGTTTGATTTGCTTTGTTTTTGTTAGCTGTCCTTTTAGTTTTGGGTTTTTGATTTGTTCTTGTCTGCACAAACACCTATATTGGATAATTTTTGGTTGACAACATACTTAACATATTATTTGTGTGTTATGAGTTGAGATACTAGAATTACTTTATTATTGATACTTGTCCTAGATGTTTCTGCATTTATAGAAAGTGTTCTTGTTTCATATTATATTGTATAAGTTATATTGCTAATACAGTTATCAAATAGTTTCTTTGTTATACAGTAGTTGTTAGGCGTTTATTTCTTGTTACAGTTTTTATGTCTGTCTATACAAATTTGAATTATTTATTATCTGACCTACTTTCTTTTCTGGTTTTCTGAATTTTATAGAAACTTTTCTTGTTGTATATACATCATTTTTTATTGCCAATATAATTTCCAAAGTGACTGTGTTTTGACTTGAAATGTTTGATTTATTTTGCTCGGTTTTCTCAATTTATAAAAATTGTTGTTGCATATATAAGCCAACTTTTTTTTTGAAACTTCCCTTTTATTCTAAATTTGAAATCCTAAATGCTAATCATCAAATTTTAACCATAAAAAATACATTTACAATAAAAAATTGATTAACATTTGCTAATGAAAAGTTGCTTTTCACTTTTCTATACTTATTCATTGTGATATTATTGTTACGTTTCCCCTTATTTCATTCGGATTTCTGGATATATAGTAATTATTTCTTGTTTTCATATGTTGAGAATCAATTTTACAGCCAATATACTTTCTTTCGAAAGTTATTATTTGTTTCACATTGAAATACTTTATATGCTTTATTGTTGGCTGGGAAAAGGTTGGTCTTCCAAGGTTTTTTTTTTTTCCTTCTCCTTTTTCTGTTTGTAGAAATTGCTCTTGCGACCTATTCATTGCAATATGTTTACTGCCAAGTTCTTTTAAGATATTATTTCTGTATTGTAACATGAAATACTTGAATTATTTTATTGGTATTGCCTGCTCTTCCTTCCCCCTCTTCCCCCTTCCCCTCCTTATTTACGGAAATTGCTCTTGTTTATAAATTACACGGCATTAGTTTTATTGAAAATATAGTTAAAATTATGTTTGTGTTATACTTGTTGGAGTTTTTATTTCTGCCTAGAAATTTATGGATTCTTTTATTGTTTTCTGTCCAAACTTTTCTCGTTTTTTAAATTTATGGAAATTGTTCTTGTTGCTAATCACGTTTTTCTTCTTTTCATTATTTTTACTGCCAACAAAAAACTTATTTATGTGATGAGTTGAACTACGTGAATTACCTTATTTGTTGTTCCCTATTCCCCTATTCTAACATTTAGGGTTGCTGAAATTATAGAAATTGCTCTATCAAGCAATATTGTTTATTGGCAATCATGTCAGTTTTTATTTCTGTGTGATACTTGGTAAATATTTTATTTTTGTCGTATAAGTGCAAATTGTGAAATACTTCAGTGGGTGTTAAAATTATTACTATCATCCTCTCAATTATAACGTTTCTTGTCAAATAGATTTTTCTTTAATTGATATTGTGGGTATTTTACAAATTAAAAATTCATACTCAATATGTACACCAAAAAAATCATATTTGTAATTTATGACTGTATATTAAAAAAAGTTCCAATAATCTTTTGTACTAAATAAGCAAGCTTTGTGTACTATTTAGGTATAATATTTCAGAGAATATAATTTCTTGAAGAGTAATGCTAAGGAATTACCTTCTTTCAATCAATATCATCTAATTTTTTTAAAATTACTTTGCTAATTTTAAAATTTTGACACTAAATCATAAACTCTTGACAGTAAATTATAAATCCTAAATTCTTAAAAGAATAAAATTTTTAGAATTTAAAAAGAAAAGTTGACTAATATTTGACTAAATAAAAGTTAATCCCGAGGACTTTTTCTTTTTTGAAACATGTTTTTTTTTTTTTAACTTTGAGTTATTGACTTATTGTTATGTGTCTTATGCTTTTTTTTTTCGTTTTTTTTTTAAATTTTTGGTTACTTTTAACACTTCAACTCAAAAACATTTGCTAGAAGACCAATACTTTTTTTTTCTTGTCCAATTAGTTTATTATTGTTACCTGGCCTAGGCCTTATGTTTTTGCCAATTTTAAAATTTGAATTTAAAGACTAAAATACTTATCATTTTGATAACATTTTTTTCTTGTACAATTAGTTTATTATGATGTCGATAAAAGTAGATTACTAGACACGTTAGTACTTATTAAAGTTTTTGTGTACATGTATCATAGTCCATTTTTTGGAAGGCAAGTTTTTTCCTTAATTTCTATTGCCAATTTTGTTATTCAAGTATGAGTTAAAATCCGAATTACCTTGTTATGCTTACGGTGTCATACTTTTTTCTTTCTTTCCACCCCCGGATCATTTTTATTGCCAATATAACCCCCCCCCTCTCTCTTTTGAGTGGGTGTTTTTGTAGTTGACGAAATTGTTTTTGTTTCCATACTTTTTATTGGATAATTTTTGTTGCAAATATGCTTTCTTAAAATTACATATTTTATTTGCTTTTCATTTTTGTTTTATCCTTTTTTGGGGTAAGTTTCTATATATTTTTCTTATTTGCATATATTCATTTGCATTACTTTTGGTGGGATAGGATATAATATTGGCGGGTACTTCACAAAATGAAGATCTCCGGAGGAAGCTTGAACACTTCGTAAGTTTGAACGTTCCTTCTCTTTTTATTTATCTATTGTTTATGGCTTTAAGCCGTGGAAACAGCTACTGATACAATTATCAGGTTAGGCTGCGTATATTATACCCTTTCAGGGATCTTGCGTTAGCGCAGGATACTCTTGTATTGCAGGCTGTCCTTTTATTTATTTATTATTAAAAAAAGGCTACATTTTCACATTTATGATGGTCATAATTTTGCAGCAAGCAAAAGTGAAGGAATCTCTGGCCGTGCTTAGGCCTTACTTCAACCATGAAAGTCCAGTAACTGCACTTGCAGCACTCCAAGAATTGGATGTACTGGGAACTATGGACCTCAATGCACCCCTAAGAGATGAAACTATTCCTCAACAACCACAGCAGCAGCTGCCTCTGCAGCAGCAGCCGCCACCGATGCAGCCGTCGCCATCACCACCACCACCACCTCAACCGCACCAGCAGCTGCCACAACCACAGCTCATGTTCCCACAGCAATTCCACCAGTTTAACCTGCCGCAGTTCCAGCAGCAGCCCCCGCAGTATCAGCACCAACACCAGCCCCCACCCCAGCAGCAACTGTTCCATCCATAGGGATTCCGGCAGATGCTAGGAACAATGACGTGATCCTAGACCTAAATTTGATTGTGAAACAACTTGTACAAGTGTTTGTTTAACAAGGCATATTATGAGGGTAATAGATTCGTAAATCAAGTAGGGAACTTAGTAGTACTGATTTTTGTGTTTGTTGTTGTGCATCTTTCTAGATTTACCCTCCTCTTCAAGTAATATTTTAGATTTTAGAGTACTGATGATTCTGTTATTCAAGTAATATTTGTTTGACTTTGACACCTTACTGGAGTTACATTATTCTCTTGCGTATGTTGGGTACCATTTTAAAGCTCCTAGTCTGATCTCTATCCCTCCCACTTTCTTTCTCCTTTTTCTATGCTCTTTTCTATTATTATTATTATTATTATTATTATTATTATTATTTAGTAGTATAGTAAGCGGTAGTAGTAGTGTTATTTCTTTCATATGATATAGTTTTATAATCTTAGTTTCAAAATTAAAATATAAGGTGAGAACAATTAATTATTCCAATTTATTTTATGGCATGGGTAAATATAAACTTCAGCTATATTTCATTGAACCTTATAACATTATAACTCAGTGTGTTTATTATGTAATAATATATTTATTTTTCTTATTTTAAATCTTTTATAGTCAAATTTCATAAACAACATAATCAAATTAGATTTACATTAGATTTCCATGTATAATCAAACTTTACATACAACACAATCAAATTTCATAAGTTATATTATCAATTAATATTTACATTTAGGAACAACATTTGATTATTATGGTGTGAAATAATTTGATTATTATGATAAACCCTATAAACTTGATAAAACTGGTTTTTCTGTTGTATTTATGATAAACTTGATTATTAAGTTGTGAAATAATTTGATTATTCGATAGTGAAATATTTGATTATTTGGATGGTTGATTACTTGCCTAAAATAGAGTTAATAATCCCTAAATTTACACTTGCGACTAAATATGATATTAAGTTTTAATTTACTTAATTTGGTCTCACAACATAGCGTTTGTGACTTATATTAATTTTTGACATTATTTTTGTCAAAAAACTGTCTGACGATTATTCTTCTAAATTTTCTAACGATAATTCAAAATGGCAATTCAAACTTTCTTTTACCTTAATTTGCTCCCTTTGAAGCATTAAACCTTCGCTTAAGGATTTTAAAAACTCCTTAAAAAGTAAATTGAAGGAAAAAGTTATAATTCTTATGTCAGATAATTGTTAAAGAGTCTAACATATATGATAATCGGTAGTCTATCTCAATACACTGTTAATGGTTTAAGAACTAACATGAGTTACAGATATCAAGTTATGAAATTAAATTGAATTAATTGAAATTTTGAGGTTCAAATTAAAACGTGAATTAGTGACCAATTTAAATGTTAACTCGGTAAAATAATATATATGTAATTATAATACATAATAAATATATACAAATATGTAACGACTAATTTGTGGTATTCATAGAGCATTTTGTATTAGTGAGATTAACGACATTCTTTTTTATTGAGTAGACTTTTAGATAATGATTAATAAATTATATGCAACACTATCTTTACATTAATTTCTTAAACAATTTTAGATAAATATATTAGAATATAGTTAAAATGATTCTGTATATCTTTATTATTTCATTAAATTTATAATTAAATTTTTATAATTTAAAAAAATTTATTTGTATTCTTACATTGTTTTGAATTTTGTGGTTAGAGTGCAAAAAATCTTAGAATTAATAAAATATTTTCAATATAAAATAATAAAAGTTATATATTTTATAAAATATTTACTTTATTATTTATTATACAATTTTTATTGAATAAGTTAAACGTATATTTTTATTTAAAGTAGGACTTTAATATATTCTAAAAGTAATAAATTACTAACAACGCACTAAGAAATGAAAATAATACATTGTTAAAAAAATAATAAATATTCAAAGGCAACAATAAATAAAAATAAATCGGATAGATTGGTAGGATTCATTAGATATTAAATCGGATTAGAATTAGAAAAGTTTTTTTATGTATGAAATTTCTATTTTAAATTCAATTTCTTTGTCACCAAAAAAAGATCAATAAAGAATTGTAAGAACCTTTAGTTACTTTGTAACATTTGAACATATTTAAAAATAAAGAATTTTATAGATGAAAATGAAACAAAAATTAGGCAATATATCCATCCCATCTCCTTTATTTAATTAGTAAGTACTTAATTTTATAATGTGCAGACATTCCCTTGCAATCAACTCAGTACTCAACTAATTAATAAAATATTCATACCATTAGTAGTGAGCTTTTATTTTAGGAGATTAAATAGTACTTTTTTCTTTCGAAGTATTATCTGAAACTAAGATGTATTAGGACTTGAATATGAGGTTTAAATGTCTTTGAGAAAAAATCTGACTGAAATATCAAAATGGTAATTTATCTGATGTTTTCGTCTAAATAATGAAAAATACATGCAAAAGATTTTGATGTTTAAATCAGCAAGAATTTAAGCATGTTTTATACTAGATTAAACTAAAAAAAATACATGTATGTTAAAGTATTTATAAAATAATAATATTGAATTTAGTTATTTCTTAACAATGATTTCTAAATATTATAGATGGTTACTCCTTACAAAATAAGAGATTACTCCCTATGATATTATATGAGGGTGATAACCAGAATAGTGGGGAGGAACACTTACCTTGCTTTTTGTTTCGAGAGTTATCTGAAACGTTGATTTGGACCTAAACGTGAGGTCCAGATTCCTTTGTATGGCAGCGTCCAACCTGTTGATGCCAAGGTACTGCCTGTCCAAGTTTCTCGTGAGGAGGTGGGGGGTGCTTAAGTTAGCAAGGACTTTTGGTAGGTTTTAGTAGATTAAAACGTGAATATATCTGAGGGATGTCAGTATATTTATAGTAGAAAATATAACCATTTTTTAGTAGTTTCACCTTTGTTGGTGGATAACCGTTTCCTTTATCTTAGGAGTTTGTTGAGATCTACCTTCTAAATGAAGTAGAGATAATAAGAGATATTTAAGAAGGTAGTTACTTATTTTAAATAAACAGGGCTAGACCCCCTTGTCGTACCCGACCTCTTATGAGGTCGGACAAGTAGAAGAGGCCACCCTTTTTGGATGGGTCTTTATCCTTATTTGGCCTGACTTTATGTTTTGGGTCAGGATATGAACAGTGCTCCTGCTAGAGGTTGAGTTTTACAAAGTCAGACTCGAGCAATTAGATGACCAAGTTGAAATGTTGAATTGTGGAGAAGTTGTATAGTAGTTTTGAGGTCTGAAGCCAAGGAAGTCGGTCAACTCAACATGATTTGAATTATGTAACGTTACTCCATAACTATTTGTGCGCTTTTTCATGCGCTATTACTTTGTTGTAGTGTAGTTGTTACTTTGTCGTACTGTAATATGATATTACAAGTCGTTTTATGTTTGACTTGTTTTTGGCCAAGTCTTTTTTCTAGAACTGATTTGTACAACTCGTTCTTTCCGAGTTATTTAAGGCTTGTAGGCTCTGTATGACTAGTTTTAGCACATCTTGCTTAACCAGAGAATATTTCTTGTCCTAATTTCGTACAACTCATTCATTCGAGTTATTTTGAAGATGCATGACTTGTTTTAATACAAATCACCTTTTTGGAACTTACTCTGATTTTTCATAACTCGTTGTATACTGAACTATTTTGAAGAATATATATTTGTTGCACGACATTGTTTTTGGTACAAATCGCTTATTTTGAGACATGATTATTTCTTGATCGGACAAATCATAGTTTGAGTTGTTTTGCAGCTTAATGACTTGTTTTAATACAACTCATTTTTGAAACTTATAGTTCAGATTTCGTACAACTTGTTTTAATACAAATTATTTATTTCAAAACTTGTAATTATTTTTGAGTATAACCTTGTCTAGCTCGTTGGATACGAGTAGTTTTAAGGTTTTATTTCAAATTATTTAATTAATAATGTGGCTATTTCTTGATCTGATTTCATACAACTCGTTTAAATCCGAGCTGTTTTTAGGACTTTACAATTTGTTTTACAACTTTTTTATTTTGAGTCCTTTTAAAGTATCAGATCATCTTTATAGTCATCGGACTTTGTTGCTTTATCCATTGTGCCCTTGCTCGAAGTCGAGATTTATGAAGTCGGACTCGAGCAAACAAGTGGATAGAATTATCGAATGAAGTCTTTCAATGATTTGTTCAACTCGTTCAATTCGAGATGTTTCTAGAGTGATAGAATTTTATATGACTTGTTTTTAATACAAATCTGTTAGATAATATGGTTATTTTTTACTCAATTTCGTTCAACTCATGAGCTTGAGTTGTTTTAAATCATCAAGCCGTATTAAAACAATTGGATACCAATTTGAACCTCGTCGAAAGGTTGGCTCGTGATTTTTGCTCTTTGTCGAGCATAAATTGGCATCGTAGGTGAAGGGATTATATGCTCATTCCCTTCCCTTTGTAGTTTTTACATAATTGTTATCTGTGTATATGATACAACTTGTTTTACTCGAGTTGTTTTAATTGGAGGATTGTTTTTATATTTCGATTTTGTTCAAAACTTTTACAATTCTTTTTTTCCTTTCTAACTCGTTTCTGTACAAATTATTTGGTTGAAGGATTATTTTTCTTATCATTTTTTATTTTTACCCTTTTGATTTTTTATAACTCATTTTATATCAGTTGTTTCAATTTTGCTTTAGTGATTAATTTTGATACAATTTTTTTTAATGCCTTGCTTTAATGATTTGTTTTGATACAAAACACCTTTAAAGCTTTGCTCTCAGGTTGACACGACCTGTGCTTGATACAAGTTCGTTGAAAATATGGATGACTGGCACAACTTGTTTAAATCGAATTGTCCTTATATTGTTATAGATGCTAGAACAAGTTGTTTTGGACAACTTGTTTTTGTGAAGTTGTTCTATTTTAAACGACTAGGTCGTTTATTTTTGGAACTTGTAGAGATGAGATCGTGAACTTGAAATTTTGTACAATTTATTTGTTACTCATGTGGGTCGAGTTGTTAAATCATATTTACGCATCGAGGGGCATATTTAGTTAAGTTACTTTTGCGACTTGTTCTAAACACAACTTTTTCAATCCGTTTGGTTCGAGCTGTTTTGAGGTATTTTTTTTCAATTCGCGTATGCAACTTCTTTCCACCAATTGGTCCCTCGCCGCTTCATCCGAGCGACCTCTGTAGGATCAACCTGTGATTTTCGTGGTTTGTCGAGAGTCATGGTGTGTTTTAATTGTAGAAAATCAATTTTCATAAGAAATTGTATTATCTCCTTATGTTGGAGGTGTGTCACGACCTGAGCAGTTCGACGCCTTTGAGGTTGGACACTTTGTAGTAGCCATTTTCTAAGACTTCAGTAATCTTATAGAGTCCTATCCAGTTTGCTGTCAGCTTTTCTTCGCCCGACCTTTGTAGTCCGATATTATTTTTTTTATCAGGATGAGGTCTTTTATGACGAATCTCGTAACCGTCCTTTGTCTCAAAATGTCTTTTCTTATCCGACTTTGCTCTCGAATTTTTGGAAGGAGGTCGAGCTCTTCTTTTTTATCTTGAATGTTACCAACTTCAATGTAGAATTTCTCAAAGCCTCTTTTTTTTATCTGAGTTTTCTCTCAGATTTCTGGTCTGAAAGGAGGTCTAGTTCTTCTTTTTGTGCTCCAACTTCATTGCAGAATATTGCCTTTGCTTTTTTTTATTTTTGTAGATGGGAGCCATGACTTTTGTGTCATATGCATGTCGAAAGGGAGATTCTTTAGTGGTAGTTGGAGTCGTTTCATATGCTTATAACATTTGTGTGAACTTTGAAAAATCAGTCAGTAGAAGTCAGCTCGTAGCACCTTTTTGCCGGTGACATGCCCCCAGATAAATTTTACAAATTTCATTGTGGGTTTCATCTAGAACTTCTTGTATTTGAAGTCAGGACGTACTTTGATAGAGGTGTTGAGTTCCCTCTTTTATATAGAATATTACAAACTAAAGTGTAGTGCTGAGCTTCTTTCATTAATCTCGTCACCCTTTATTCTTGAGGAAGGATGTCGAACTTGATATACTCAACGCTTGGAGTTATTCATTCTTAGATTGTGAGGA
This sequence comes from Arachis duranensis, assembly GCF_000817695.3. Classification (NCBI taxonomy): domain Eukaryota; kingdom Viridiplantae; phylum Streptophyta; class Magnoliopsida; order Fabales; family Fabaceae; genus Arachis; species Arachis duranensis. The sequence continues at coordinate 93,637,567 of NC_029776.3, forward strand.
TGTCCGTCTTGTTGACTTCTTTTGATGTTGAAAGTGACTGTAGTGTTTCTTGGATCAGGATTTTATTATTGTCTCAAGCTTTGTTCTGGCTAGTTTGGAAAAATATCAACTCGGCCATTCTGCTCTTGACTTATATGTTTGACCTTTCTTTCTTCATTCTTGAGGATGATCTCTGCCCCACTACCAACTTTGTTTGATGATCCATCTCCTAGTCGTGGAGCTCCTTTTTTCTCCTCCGTATATTCCGTAAGGAAGTTGGTCAAGTAATGCGACTTGATGACCGTCCAAGTTTCGTACTTTAAATCGAACTCAAACAGCTCCATAGCCCACTGTAACACCTACCCTGCAATATCCTTTTTTTGGAGGATATGTTTCATGGGTTGATTAGTGCGGGTGGTGTGGGCTTTAAAGTGGGATCATAATCTCTGAGATGTTAGGACCAAAGCATATGCGACTTGCTTAATTTTCTAATAATTGAGCTCAGCTCCTTGTAGTACCTTATTGGTGAAGTAGGCAAGCTTTTGTCCGACATCATCTTCTTTGAATAGTGCAGAGGCTATTGGTTTCACAACTAAATATAGAACGAGCTCTTCGGTCGGTTAAGAATTAGAGGCTGAGACAAAAATTTTACGAACTTTTGGAAGACTTGTTCACATTCCTGGGTTCATATGAAGTCGTGCCTCTTTTGTAGTAGACTGAAGGTAGGGCCGTAAGTCTACCATTTAATTATTGAACCTGCTTTCAGGGACGGATCCAAGAATCTAAGAGTGGAGGGGCCAAAAATTAAAAGCTTGTATAATTAATTATAATGTTACATATTTGATAATAGATTATAATTAACTTTTTAATTAAAAAATTAATAAATACTTGTCAAATAAAACAATTATCTCAATTTTTATAATTTTTTCATAATTTTTTATAGTTTTACATCTAATAAAATATAAAATTATATATTTTTAAATATTTTGTTAATTAATTTATTTATTAAATATTTATGTGACAGTAAGTTCTATTTTTATGTTTAATATAATTAAAAAATAGGTTTAATTACTCTGATGGTCTCTATAATTTCGCAAAAATTTTAATTAGGTCCCTGTATTTTTTTTCTTTTAATTGAGTCCTTGCACCAAATTTTTATTTTAATTGGCTCCTTACACTTTTTTTTTATTTGGGTCTCTGCACCAAATTTTTTTTAGTTAGGTCCCTATAAAATTAAGCCAATTACTGCTAAGAGAGACCTAATTGAAAAAAAAATGGTACAGGAACTAATTAAAAGAGAAAAAAAGTATAGAGACCTGATTGAAAATTTACAAAAGTATAGGGACTAACAAAGCAATTAAACCTAAAAAATATGACATAAAATAATATAAGTTAATTGCACTAAAAATTTTGTTATATGAATTTAAAATAGATTAAAGTATTTTTATATAATAATAGAGGTAAAAATTAATTAAAAATTAATAAAAAAGAACTAAATAAAATTAGAAAAAATAATATTATCATGAATAATATTAAAATATTTTGTATAAAATTATAAATGTTAAAATTAATCTTTAAAAAATATAAAAAACTCTAAATTAAATAAAAAATACAAATAATATAAATATATGTAGAAAAATATAAATCCTAATACATAAAGAATAATAACTCTTTTTACTATTACTATACTATTAAATTTTATTCTATACAATACATCTATTATAATAGTATATGAGCTTTTAAAATTTGTTGGGGGGAGGGGGCCAAGGCCACTACTTGTCCCCCCTTGAGTCCGTCCCTGCCTGCTCTCAAGCAGGTCGGGTTAGCTTCAATGCCCCTTTGGGTGAGCATGAACCTCGGAAAATTTCCTACTTCTACGGCGAAAGTGCACTTTATGAGATTTAGCCTCATCTCGTGTGACTTATGGTTTGGAATACTTCTATCAAGTTAGATAACAAGTCGTCTTTACTTTTTCCCGAGAAAACTTTAATTGTTCTGTCTTCTGCAAGTCCTCTTGTGATAACATGGACATGTCAATTTAAAATGTTTATAGTAATCTGTCCGACTTTCTTTATTATTGCTTTGGATTGGTAGAGGAGGAGGTATCTTTTTTGTGACATATTTTTCTGTATATACTCACTAAAAAAATACGTAATGGAGTGTAGGAGTGATACCTTCGAGCTCGATCAGAACTCTTGTCTTTTTTTTTTATTTTTGGTTTTTCTTGTGTCTCTTTTAGATATCATCTATTTTTATAGGTGTGCAAGCAACATCAAATTTTAAGATAGATTTTTTTTAATATTTATTGACAGTATTGCAATTTGTGAACAACTAAGAAAAGATGTGTCATGAAAATCTTTTGATTAGGTTGTATTCAAATGGACTACGGTTGTATTTTTTGACACAAATTGAGAAGAAAGATTTTATTATTTTTACTAACAATATTTTTTATTTCTCCTTCAATTACTACTGACTAATATAGAATATTTTATTTATCTATATTTTTTTATAAAATCTGTGCATTTAAAATATGCTATTGCTTTATTATCATGAGTGAATATAAATAGAACTTTTTACTAGTGTATTAGACATCTTGGACTATTTAGTTCTTTTGACCATTCGGTCTTTTATGGGGGCTGGCCATTCGGCTATGCCTGGACCTTCATTACTTATGTATTTTCAACGGTGGAGTTTCTACACACCATAAATTAAGGGTGTGGAGCTCTGCTGTACCTTAAGTTTTAATGTAATTACTACTATTTTCTATTCAATTCGATTTATTCCTGTTCTAAGATACCATTCGTACTTCAACCTGATGGATGTGATGATCCGTGACACTCATCATCATCCATCCTTATGAACGCGTGCCTGACAACCACTTCCATTCTACAAGCGAGAGCTAGGGTGCGTATCTCTTGGATTCCTGATGCACGACGCATGGTTGCCCCTTGCCTGACAACCGACCCTTCTATTCCGTGAGATCAGAGTCTTCGTGGTATAAGTTAGAATTGATGGCAGCATTCATGAGAATCCGGAAAGTCTAAACCTTGTCTGTGGTATTCTGAGTAGAATTCTGGGATTGAATGACTGTGACGAGCTTCAAACTCGCGATTGTTGGGCGTGATGACAAACGCAAAAGAATCAATGGATTCTATTCCAACATGATCGAAAACCAACAGATGATTAGCCGTGCCGTGACAGAGCATTTGGACCTTTTTCACTGAGAGGATGAGATGTAGCCATTGACAACGGTGATGCCCTACATATAGCTTGCCATAGAAATGAGTGACAAAGATTGGATAAAAGCAGTAGGAAAGCAGAGATTCAGAAGGAACACAGCACCTCCATACACTCATCTGAAATTTCCACAATTGAATTACATGAGTAACTCTATCTTTATTTTCTGTTTATTATTTATTATTATTCGAAAATCCATAACCATCTATTATCCGCCTGACTGAGATTTACAAGGTGACCATAGCTTGCTTCATACCAACAATCTCTGTGGGATCGATCCTTACTCACGTAAGGTATTACTTGGACGACCCAGTACACTTGCTGGTTAGTTGAGCGAAGTTGTGAAATTATGTTTAGACCATGGTATTGAGCACCAAGCTTTTGGAGCCATTACTGGGACAATCAATTTCGAACAACAATTTAAGTATGAATCACAATTTCGTCCACCAAGTTTTTGGCGCCGTTGCATGGGATTGTTCGAGTATGGACAACTAACAGTTCATCCTGTTGCTCAGATTAGGTAATTTTCTTTTTGTTTTATTTTCAAAAAAAAATTTTCAAAAATATTTTTCAAAATTTCTCACCTGTTTTCGAAAATTTTCATAATTTTCAAGAATGAATCCTAGAGTTTCATATAACATGTTTTAGCTTGGCTGACTATTAAGCCATGTCTAATTTGAGGGATTTTGATTGAGGACTATGAATTTATTACTTCCTTTTTCCAAAATATGTTTTTGAAAAATTTATTAAAAAAATACAAAAAAAATTATAAAATCATAAAATTAAAAATATTTTGTGATTCTTGTTTGAGTCTTCTGTCATTATTCTTTTCGAGGTTGTAAGTCGACACAGCACTGAGACAGATTCTGAGTTTGAACACTTTGTCTTTTATTGGATTTTATGCTATTGGGCTGATTTTGGTAGGCCCAATCTCAAATATAACTATTATGTTAGAACCGAAGTAGCTGAACCCGTATCATGTAGGCCTAGGTATAATAGTAACTTCTAGTAAATTACTATCAAAGATGAATGAACAAATGTACACCCAAAAACAAAGACGAATGAACAAATAGCAGAAAAAAATATTAAAATAAAAATAAGTAAAAATAAAAGGAAAATTCAAAATAATTAAAATCAAATAATAATCGACATATTTTTTTTAATCGACATTCATGGGCCCCGGTACATGCCTCCGTCTCTCTTCAATTGCATTTTTGGTAGACCTTCTCATTTGATTAAAACCCAAACAAACCGTTTTGCAGTAAAAAAAAAAAATCCAAATAAACATGTAATGAAATAAAACCCT
>NC_029776.3:93642316-93642573 GCF_000817695.3 Arachis duranensis
ATATATATATATTAAATTGTATAATTGATATGCCAATGAGTTATACCTGATGATTTATTTGTTGGTGTGATTAGAGGTGAAAATTGTCGATTCGATTTGAACTTTAATTTTAACGAATTTTCTTCAAATTGTAAATGAATGGTCTAAACTATCTTTTATAGGTAGGTTTAAGTTTAATCTATATAAAAGTTTGAAAAACTCATGAACCTATTTAAAAAGTTTATTTCGTAAATTATAACTTAAAATAATAAAATTTA
>NC_029776.3:93648333-93659944 GCF_000817695.3 Arachis duranensis
TTTTTTGAGTTGCTTCTTGCATACAACGTTTTTTTATTTCCTCTCTTATTGCAGAGGTTGCTCCACCAAAATTATTTTCAATTGTTCCTCTATTTATTTCTTTTATAAATCTTCCCATTATAAATTCATTAGCAGGATATGGAAGTTTTGTTATGTACATACTAAGATAATGATTTTTATCTTCTTCTTTTAATTTGTAATAATGTATTCTATATTCACATATATAGGAATCCACATTACATAAATTATATATCTGAATATTAGCTAAATGATTTTTTGCTTCTTGATATTCTTTATTATAGACTTCTTGTCTATGATCTATAATATTTTTTCCAAAAAATTCTTTATATAGAATCATCATTATATATAATATCTTATCATAAGCTGTTGTTTTTGTTTCTAATTCTTCTATTATTTGGTTTTCTATTGATGTCATATAATCTCATATAGTTCCTTTAGTATGAAACCCTATGTAATTCCAAATGTCCCTTCCAGACAATTCACCAAGTTTTGGATTAGTAAAGGCTTCTAATAAGAAGGAATTCAACCAGTTTTCGAAAATTTCTTTTTCGTTCTTTTTGCAGTCTAAATCGAGCATTCTTTCACCTTCCATTTCCTGGATTTTAGGAACGTATTTTGATAGTATTTTTGCATATTTTGAATCTTTATTTATAAACCCTTTTTTAAAAGCATAATTATCAAAACCTGTTTCCCGTTTAAATTGAGATTGATTATCCTTAGATGTTCCAGCTTCATTCTTTACTTGTATTGGAATAGCTGGTTCTTCGTCACTTGAATAATCTAGAATGTGTTCTTCATTTTCTATATTTTCAGAATTTACTAATTCTTCCTCTATTTGAAAACCATGTTCCATAATATTATTTTCTTGAGCCATTTTTAATTGTTTAAAAAGCATTGTAACTTCTTCTAATTTTTCTTCAATATTCATAATTTTAGTGGTGGTTTTACTTTTAAATCTGTTATGTTAATTATGTTTTGAAATTTTCTTCCTTGGGATTCTCTTTTTCCTTATTTCTTTGAAATTTTATGGATGTTAATATTTCTTCAAGCATATCTACTATAGTTTTTAATTGTGGGTTAAAAGTATGATATAGATGTGGGGAATCATTTCCATGGTAACATTTTTTAGAAATTCCGTGTGAAAAATAAATTTTTTCAGGTTTTTGAAGTCCTTCAATAAAACTTATAGTAAAATAAAGATTTTGAGAAAAATCATTTTGTATTGATTTTAAGAATTCGGTGTCATTACAGTTGACATTAGTTAAAATCATTAATTTTTGATCTATTAATTTTGATAACTTAATTATTTCTTCTCTTAAATCTTCTAATTTATTTTTTTCCATTAGGTGACGCTTTTCTTTGTGAAAGGTTACACTTTTAAGTTAAAAGTGTAACCTTAGCCACCATTAGTTACCATAGACATAGCCACCAGAGACTTGGCTTACATATATTACCAGCAATTCGCAGCACAAGTCTGATGAAATCTCAAGAAATTCTATAATAATTCCCAACTAGGGATTGCTTTTCATAAGTGGATTTAATTTTTAAACTTCGCTTCCATTCCAATGTTAAATATTTGAATTTTTAAGTGCTCTGGAAAACAACCGTATTATTTTACTATTTCAAACTAACAAATTTAGGTTTTCTAATTGTTAGATCAAAATGTTATTTTGAAAGAAGTTTGGGGAGAGCTCTTCGTGGGAGATCGAATACAGCACAGACTGGGACAGGAGCTATGCTCAGGGTGGTAACAGTCTCTCGCCGCTAGTTCTCTCTCCAGGTTCTGGACCCAGTGGCGCAGTTCCTGCATGATCTTTATACTGTCGTCACCTGTGTCATTGAAGGAGGCGTCTTTCAGGCGAGTTAGAAAAGGGTCGTCTCGACGGGACTGTGGTCCCGTGCATTCATGGGAAGAGACTGCGGAGCCTATCGTGCTCATCAAGCGGGGCCCCCTCCTCTCGTACCTCTTCTTCGTCTCCAAAGAGGAAATCCATCCACACAACAGGTGCCCAAAGACGGTGCCAACGTTCGTATGCTCGGGTGTTCGGTAGGTTGGGTTGGATTGTTGCTAGAGCAGAGACTTAAAGGGGTCAGGACCTGAGTGCGAGCTGGGACGTTGGAGCCTGGTTGTAATGTTGACTGGACAGCTGGTGGGGCCACCTGCAGGTTCCCCTTTTATAATCTGTGCTCGGGTGGGCCCCTTGTATTCAGGCCCACCTCCCTGGAAGTTTCTGCCAGCTGTTTAGGTTCTTCAGGGAAGAGGAGGTGACGTGTGGGTCACCTTCTGGCTCGGGTTAGTCTCCCTGTTAGGTTGACGATTCATAATCGCACCCAGGTCACTATTAGGCTGGGCCGGAATAATTATAAATATAATACTTGATGATTTCATTGTGTATACTTAATTTTTATCAAATAACAATATACGTAGTATATCAATGAAAAATCATGTGATATATCAAAGAAAAAAGGGGTTAAGTACGATTTTGGTCTTTAAAGTATAGGTTGAAAATTTTTTTCGTCTCTAACCTTTTTTTACCTACAAAATCGTCCCTAAGATTTAACTTGGTTTTAAAATCGTCCTTACTTTAGGGATCAAAATTGTACGGATGTGGCGGCGAAAACAAAGGAAGAGATAAATCGTAGACAGCTTCTTCTTCTTCTTCCCTTCCCCCTTCGTAGGAGTAGAAACACTCTCTTTTTCTTATTTTTTTTAATTTTTTTCATAATTTTTTTGTTATAAGTAATTTGATTCAAAATTTTAATGTTTAAGTAAAAATGATGATTTTGTATAAAAAAAAGATTGGGAACAAAAAATTTTTTCAGCCTACACCTTATAGACCAAAATTGTACTTAACTCAAAAAAAGCATATGACAAGACAAAAAATGAAGACAGAGCAAAGATCAAATAAAAAATAAACTAGACTAAGAAAAGTAAAAGTTACTATCGAAGAGAAGCTTATATTCATTAGGGATGACAATGGGTACAGTAGGGAAGGATTTGGACCCAATTCTAATTTTAGTTGCGGATTGAGAATATATTAACTCTAATCCTATCCGTTCTCAATCCGCGGATACCTGACCCTATCTGCGGGTTAGCAAAAAGATACAATATTATTATATAACCTAATGAGTATGTAAATTAATAATTCAACACAAATAACACAATCATTCCATAAATAACAAAAACATTAAATGTTCAATTCTATATAGGATGGTGAGCATGGAGCACAACGGCTATAGAGCACGGTAACCACAGCGCTAAATGCGAGTATGGGCATGGGCACGGGCACGGATCGCCGGTGAGAGGAGTAGCCAGAGAGGAGAGCACCAGAGCACAGAGCACGAACTTTCGATGAGAAGTTGCAAAGAGATTGAGAGGAGAGATTAGGGTTGGCTGCTAGGTAGGGGTGATCTGAGTAAAAATACTAGGGTTTGTGTTATAATTGGATTTTTGTATATCGCTAAATACAATTGTCTTTTATATAATCAAAAGATTAAATAACTAGATGATAAACCTTAGTTTAGTGATTAATAGTTTTTTATACCAAGATAGAAATAATTGGTTCAACACAGATTCACTTGGAAACATATTTTTATATAACATTACATATACATATATAGGGTGCGGGTTGGTCGAATATGATTGACACTCAAACTGCACCCTATCCAATTTGCATTCAAACCTGCTATACACTCAACCCTACCCGACTAGATTGGGTCGGGTTGGGTATCCACGGATCAGGTACATATTTCCACTCGTAATATTCATATAAAACTTAATTAGAAAGAGTTTAATTTTAATGCACTAAAAGTGCAAAATATTTTATACAGTTGGTCAATTACATTTATTTTTTTTGGATAAAATTTATTTATTTTTGTTAGCATGATGATATATAATTAGATGTATGTATAAAACTGTTTTACACTGATAGTGTCTCAAAATTAAATTTTTATATTAAATACAAAACATGAAATTTGAAAATAATATTTTTATATTTATTTTGTTTGGTGATCATATTAAATGTATATCATAGTTTTAGATTAGTGTATCAACTTCTTCACTGTGTAACCCTACTTTTGACAATAACAAGTGTAACTCTTGTAGTAGCTCACCCTCCCATTCACATAAAGGTTGCTTCCATTCCAAATTCCAAATCCAAGTTCCTCCATCCCACATTCCACATTCATTTATTATGCATTTTTTCTTTACTATATGTACCTATGTAAGTTAAGGTGATGAGGAGAAGATGAGTATCTGACGACCGTGAGAGGCTGGGACTCTAGCAGGAAAATGTAGAGCTGGAATTTGCAAAAATATTATGATGCCTAAGTTAGAAGAGTCAGAGAGGTACAAAAATTAGAGTTAAGTGTGTTATACCTGGAGGTGCTGTAAGATTCTCTATTATGTAGTGTATGCTCTGTTAATGTTGTAAGTGTGAGGAGTAGTGAAATTAGTCCTACATTGAAAAAAATATGGAAGAGTGACGAGTTTATAAGTTGAAAAACCCATTTAGTTATTATCTTAAGGTTTTGAGTTGGATGTGGTGATTTTTTCATCTTATGTTCTCTCACTTAATTCTTTTCCGAAATCTTCCTAATAGTCGAAAGCTCCCCACGGACCAACATTCTCCAAGGTGGGGGCTCAAGATCGATGAATTGGGCCATTCACTGATACCTTTTGTTTTAAAATGGAATAAAACCTTAAAAATCTATCATTTAATTTTTCCTTTTCAACCACAATGTCTCCCAGAATTTTGTTTTTGTTCCACTACCCACCTCCATATTTCTTGAATTATAAAAGAAAGCACATTTCTCAAACATAGATTTTCAGAACTTTATTCTATTTCTTAATTATCACTATTAAGAGTTGGGTTATGCATAGAGGAAATTGTTACACTAATTAATTTGAAATTATGTTAACAGTGGAACTTTTTCTGCTAAGTCTTTTTTGCAGGAGTTTTGCAAGAACCCGAAGAGGGAGTCAAAAACCAATATGCTCAATGTAACAAAATGATTGTGGAAAGAATAAGTACCATCTAAAGTTGAGTTATTGGTATGGTTTGTCATCATGAGAAGACTAACATAAGGAACTCACTATATAGGTGTGGAATACTACAAAGGAACCAAACGGAACAAGTCTTGTGTGAGCAGGAGATTGAATCAGTATATCACTTGTTTCTTCTCTTGTGTTTATATATATCAAATGTATGGGTTTTTTTTCTAGAAAACTAGAACGTCTCTTGTGTGTGGTCTCTTGAATTTAATGATTTGAGTCGCAGTTTTACATGTTTATCTATTTTTAGAGTTTCTTGATTTAGGTTTTGTAAGGTATAACTTTAAAGAGGAGTAACATTAATTTATGCTCGTTAAAACTTTATTTTAACTTTATAAATTTAGAGTATGACTTTATTTTCTTCTTTTACGTTTATATCGAATGAAAATTTAAATGATAATAAAGTAAACAAGGAAATCGTGTTGGTAAATTTGTTCACATAAGTTGACATATATAGCTTATTTAACTTGTGAATTACGTAAAACGAATCTAGAAAAAGTGTTACAAATTTAAGTAACAATGATTTAAACATATATAGCTTAAAATAGTTGTGTAAATTTAAGTAGAATATATCCAGATGGTTATTACTAAAGAAAACATTGTAATATGTGGTTATACGTATTTTGCGATAGTTAAAATAAACCGCCGCAAAATGTAAAACAATAACTCACCGATGGTACATATAACGACGGTTCTCGAAAAGATGCCGCTAAATACAAGGCTGATTGCCATATAGTGGCGGTTCGAGAAAAACCGATGCGAAATGCAAATCTAATTGCAATATGGCGGTGGTTCGAAAAAAAACCGCCGCTAAATGCAAGGCTAATTGCAACCTCAAACCCTAACCGTCGCTATATGCGCCGCAGGTTGTCATTTTGCGGCGATTTTACAAAACCACTGTAAAATTTCTGCCGCTATCTGCTGGAATTGTGGTAGTGAGTTATACCTATAACTCGGCAACTAACACTATAACTTGAAGAACATGTCAAACAAAGAGATAGAATTATTTAAGTAAAATAAAAAAATAACATCCTCACATGCCACTCTTAATAGTTGGGAGAAGTAGTCAAACTAGACGTTGAAACTCCAAACATAACTGCATTATAGTTCACTCACGTGCTCGCTAATATCTTGAAAATCGAAGATATTTAAAAAAGATCATATCTCTATAAATAAGTCTATATAAAGTAAAATAAAGTAAAAAATAAAATACATTTGAAAATCTAGTATTCAATTAAGTTACTCTTACTCTCTTTTTTAAGTATTTTTTTAGAATTTGATGTATACCTTATCCGTAAAAAAAATAAGATGACATTTTTTCTGTAACGAGTTATAACTGGGACAGACCCCTCTATAAAGGAACAAGTATGATGTACCATTTTTCTTCTCGATAATTTGGAATACATGTAACATGAAAAAGATGAAGGTATTTAAAAGAACATAAAATCCCTTTATTAAAAATGTTTTGTTATGGAGTGATCAGTAAAACAAGGAATAGAATAGAAAAGAAAATAGAGCTGAATCCTAATAGATAATGTGAAACAGATGGAATGATATGTCTACTTAGTGATTTCTAATCCTTAGTTTGGTTATTGGCTGACTACTTTCGCAGAATTGCAGGCAATCTTGGAATTATTTTGTGTTATTTTACGTTGCTTTGAGACTATAAAATTTAGATACTCCTTGTTCCCTAATTGGGACTATATATGTTCATGAAAAAAATTTCTTAAGAAATTTGTTTTTGGAAACTAGATGCTCAATTTGTGGAGTCAATCTCTTCGATTAGAGACCATTCTTCGTTCAATTGGTGCTGAAGACATAGAATGGTTGACAGAATCAAGTCATCAACTACAAATTATTTTCAACTTTTAAGAAAGGTATTTTTCTAGGATTAAATACGGTTTTGGTCTCTAAGATATAGGTCGAAAATATTTTTCGTCCTCAACCTTTTTTTCATACAAAGTCATTCCTAAAGTTTAACTTAATTTTAAAATCATCCTTCAAACCAAAATACCTTTCTCTTTTTCCACAAAAATACTCGATTCTTCTTCTCCATCACGGCAATACTCAATTCTTCTTCTCCATCACAGTAACATTAAAAATAAAGAAATAGAAGAATACAACAGCAACATAATTTCAACCGCAGTAACAAAATTTCAACTAACGACGGATATCAAAAAATCAAAACAGAAAAGTAGAAGAATGGAATATACTCAGAAGCAAAATAGAATAGAAAGAACAATGGAATCAATCAGAATAGAATCAGAGTCAACAACAATAGTGTGATTAACAATATCAACAAATCAACAAATCTAACAATGTAAACAAAAGAAACAAAAGCAGAATAATCAATTTAATTAACGAAATCAGAAACATAAGCAAAATAATCAACTTAATAAGAAACATAATTGGAACCCAGCGGTGACATGCGAGGAACAACGGTGTGGTAGCAAGGAAGAGGAGCACCGGTGAGATTCAACGACGAGGAGCAACGGTGAGGAGCTGCGGCGACCAGCGAGCTAGCGAGAAAGAGGAGCAGCAGCGAGATCTGGCGGCGAGGACGCGAAGCAGAGGCGAATGACGTGGAGCAACAACGAGGAGCAACGGCAAGTGGCGAGGAGCAACGGCGACCGACTAGCTAACGAGGAAGATGAGCAACACGACGACGCAGCAGATTCCCTTTCCCCTTCTTCTTCCTTCACTCCCTTTCCGTGACTACCTTCCCCCTTTAACCCATTTTTTTCCTTTTTTATTATTTCATTTTATAATTGTTTTAGTTAGGAGTAAGTTGGTAATAAAAATTAAAATTTTGGTTAAAAACGATTTTAAAATCGAAATAAAAGACAAATAGGTCCCTGACCTTTTTAAATGCAGACATTTTCGTCCGTCGAGATTTAAATATACATTTAAATCCCTCGCCTTAGAAAACGCGTGACAATTATACCCTTCCGTCGAGTTGGGGTTCAAAACAGTAACGAAGAATGCTAACCTGGAAGGGTGGAGTCTTAGGTGTCCGTTTTGGTTGCTGACGTGGATATAAAACAAAATTTTAATGGACAAATTGGTCCTTGTGGCTCAAAATGATATTCTATTTATCGTTGAACTTGGTGGGAGGAAGATCAATGATGGTTGACCTTTTCTCACAATTTAAGACATTGGAAAAGTCAAGCTCCTTGTAAAATGTCCCTTGCTTACCAAAAACACAATCAGAAACATCCACAACATAAGGATAAGCCCCATTTATTGAGTATATGAACTCATCATTCATCCAATCCCAGCTCAATTTCCAATTGACAAGATGACCGAGAGGGTTATGGTTTGCAATGCCCATTAATTGGAATCATAAGTTCTAATCACATCATACATGATTGATAGATTACCATCTTGACGGCGAAGGAACTCATAATCTATGGTTATGTTCATTTTGAACTTTGGATCCTTTGTGCAACACACATTACTCACATTCTTCCCTAAAAAAACCAACATTATTTTCTTTTTCAATGTCAATACTTGTCAAACCTTATTCACCTACCTTAAATTATAAGATAAAAAACCTAACCTAAACACAAATCCAAATCCAAATCCAAATTACAATCTTAGTTTAGAAGAATTAAATCACGCGAAAACAAAAAATGTTACCTTGACCAGTTGCTTCTTACAGATGAATCCATCATTGGCGAGATTGATGGAGGAAGGAAGAGGAACAGTGGGTGGCGCCACTCCAAAAATAGTGCCAACAAGATCGATCTGGACCTGCATCTGCGTCAAGTCACTGGCGGTTTCCACCGCAGTCTTGAGGTCAGTCATAGGATATCCAGCAAAAATGGTGCCGTTACCGATAGCGGTGGGGAGAGTGGTGCCGTCGGCGAGGACGGCACCGGAGGCAGAGACGAGGAACTCATTGTGCTGGAACTTGACGAAGACCTTCCATGACTTGAGGTCGTCGAGGCCGTTGTTGAGAAGTGAGCGTAGACTCAAACCAGTATGGTTGCCTGGCCGCATCAGAGACATTGGGCGGGAGGCGCGTCCTACCGGTGTAGGCATAGAAGACGAGTATGCCATTACAGGATGCTGACTGGGCCACAGAAACGGCATCGTTTGAATTAATACAATGGATAAAACATCGTTTTGAGCCACAAGGACCAATTTGTCCATTAAAAATTTGTTTCCCATCCACATCAGCAACCAAAACGGATACTGGAGACTCCACCCTTTCATGTCAGCATTCTCCATTGCTGTTTTAAACTCCAATTCGACGGAGGGGTATAATTGTCACGCATTTTATAAGGTGAGAGATTTAAATGTATTTTTAAATATTGAAGGACGAAAATGTATGCATTTAAAAAGGTCAATGACCTATTTGTCCTTTACTCTTAAAATTAAATCAATCTTTAGGGATGATTTTGTTTGTAAAAAAAAATTGGGGACAAAAAATTTTTTTACCTATACTTTAGAGATCAAAATCATACTATGATGTGAAACTAAAATGGTCAAGAAAGACTGACATTTTAAAAATATACATATGACCCTAAATATTTTTTAGGGTAAAATATTTTCATAAATCAAAGGAAGATGGATTTTACGTAAATTCTCCAAATTAAAATTTGTTACGTGTATGTCTCTGAACATATTTTTATATAAATCGAATTAATACAATTCGATTTAGGCATACAAATAGTAAATCAAATTGATCAAATTTAAATTACTAGCGATAAGAATAAATCGAATTGACATAATTCGATTTAGCATGGATGTAAGTTTGCTTCAAGGTACATCGACCTTATCAAATTCGATTTAACATGCCTGGATACATGTAATTTGAAGTGGTTAAATTTGATTTACTGTATTTTGCACTAGCAATTATATCTATATGGAGTCAATGCTAAATCAAATTCAATTAGTTCGATAATGCGAGTCTATAAAAAAATTGTATTTTATAAAATTTAAAAATTTTTATTATGTATAAGTTAGTAACGAGTACATTACAAATTTTTATAGTACTCATCATAACAATATTTAATTTAAAAATTATTATTAAAATTTTAGTTGTACTCGTTATATAACTTGACATACAAACAACATAAGGCAGCTACTGGACGTGAAGACGTATTCCAGACTTGTCACCAAACAATTGAGTCAATACGAACATCATAATGTACACTCTCGCATACCTCCTCAGAGTCTCCTTATCTAAATCTGGAGGAAGCTCACTATATGTCTCCTGAAACCACATGAACTTCACAGTGAACTTAAAAATGTAATTCGCATGTGGTAGCACACCAAATATCTCCTCAAACCAAGTCTAGGAAGGTCGTCCATCCTCAATAAACCTCTCGAAGTCTATCGGGTACTCACTTAGCTAGTCAACATCGATCGAAAGGCCTAACTAGTATGTCACATTCTATAACGTAATGGTGCATTTTCGAATGACATATGAAATGTATATGCATCTTGAGACACTATCTCTCCACAAAATTGCTAACTAGAAGGTCATCCAGTCTAAACTAATAGTCGTTGAGCTTCGCAAGATGATATAATCTGCCAATCTGCAAATATAGTATGATCCGGTCGTCTAAAAACATACCATACTGCCTCCTCATGTTAATAATACATCGAGTCAGCTACATGATAGTAAAAAAAGGTTTAATAAGAATTCATAATAAATTTTACATAATCAGCAAATAACTATATTAAAAAAGTTAATATTATTCATGCCTCGTTGAAAAAAAATAGTTGAATTCATAATTTTATAATTTATTAATTAACTCTTATCAAAAGTGATGACACTCTTGTGCTAAAAAGTTAATGTCTAATCATAGTATATATGCAAAATTCAATAATAGTGTTTTTATTATAAATGCTACTCTAACCTTATCCATAAAAATTAAATCTCTACAAAATTTACATTCATCTATCACTAACATTTCTAATTTAAAAATTTTAATTTAAAACAATTCTAAATCATTGTTATCACTAGCATTTTTAATTTAAAAATTCTAATAATAAAATTTTAAATCACTATTCTAACTAATATTTATAATCTAATAATTCTAAGTTTACTAAGAATTGTTAAGTTTATTTATGTCCTCATTGATATTATCAATAATATGAACAATCTCATCTAATCTCAATAGATAAGATATGAGTCGTTTTTCATGACTGTAGTTTTAAATTTTATCGTTTTGTGCTTTCAAAATTTTCTATGGTGTGAATTTTGGAGGGAGTGAAATTGTAAATATAAATCGAATGAAGCGAATTTAAATCCTTATATAAGAAAACCACCACTTAATCAAATAAGCTTGTTTTGATTTATATAGGGAAGCGTTTTTAGTAAATGGAACTAGGACTATTTGATTTATCCTTGGAACATATTCAACTATAAATTGAAAGTGGCTACTTCTATTTACTAGAGACCCAATTCTTCCACGCTTCTTTTTTAGTAAATTGAATTATCCTATTTCGATTTACTAGATCTTATTTTAAATCAAATTGGTATGATTCGATTTACATGTAAATGGATAAATCAAGTTACATTGA
>NC_029776.3:93659998-93662709 GCF_000817695.3 Arachis duranensis
GGACTAGTTAATAAACCAATAAGATCACTGATTTATTGATTTAATCGAAGTTCAACTAGTTTAATTAAATATTAAATAAAATTATTAAAAATTTAATATATAATTTCAAATATATAAATTCAATAATTTCTATCATAATAAAATTCAAAATTTTACATAATAAATTATCCATAATTTAATATTAGAAGTTCACAAACAATTTCAAACATCAAAGTTCATAACTAAAAATAATCAAAATGCTCATAGTGACAAACACATAATGTTCTACTATCAAAAGAAATATTAACAAACAAGTTTTCAACTAAACATGAAGAATTAGGCCAAATTTCACAAAATTCTGTTAAGCTCAAACTCTCGTATTCAAACTTTCACGCTTTCGAATTACCGAAAACAGAAAAAAATGACGTTAGTGAAGCTAGTAAGAGCATCATTATTCCATTCACAGAGTCATGAAACTCAAAAATAATATCAACTAGACCTATTCAGCTAAAAAGAACGCTAAATACAACAACATAGATTCTTTTCTTAAAAGTAACAGGAACAATTTCAGTATGGAAAAAGGTTAATATCACCTAAAGCGCAAAAAGCAGAATTCAAAGTTTTTTTTTTCTTTTCACAACGAAGCACGCATATATTCCTCTCTTAAACGTACACGAAACAACCGATTCCAATCAAAATGAATCAAATTCAAAGTTTCTAGCTCCAAGAAACAAACTCTATTAAATTGGAAGGGAGAATAAAAAAAAGCGAAGAGGCGAACCTTGTCGAGCAAGAAGTTAAGGAAGAGGTGGCTATTGGTGAGATAATGGTCGTAGCAAGGGCAATCACTCTTGTTGCGGGGGTGAGTGGTGATGGACATGTAGCAGAAGCTGTGTTCATGGCGGCAGAGGGATGGTAGAGGCGTTCCTTCTGCTTGTTAGAGACTTGAGAAAATTAGGTTTGGAACTTGGAAGGGAGAGGGAGAGAAAGGCGTTCCGCATTCGTGAGGCTGGGTTTGGGAATTGGGGGACTGAGTTAGTGACTTGGGGTTTTCATTTTTTTCTGCCGTCGAAAAGATGCTGTTTCTGAACTTAGATTACAAAATCAGACCTTTAAAAAACTTGGCCAGTTCGGACATTTCATCGATTAATCACCGATTCGACCAATTTTTTTAACTAATTTTTTATAGGACAATTCTAGGAGTCAATCAGACCAATTGGTTGACCAATTCTTGATTAACCCAATCGAATCGGTTAATCCGGTCCGATTTTTAGAAACTTGCAAAATAGCATGCATGGTAGTTGCATTGCAGAATTATCTTAGTGCAGTGACCAATCTCTTCGCTACAAATGATTAGCTATGAAATGTATTTTATGTCCATAGTAAACTTTAAAATTTTAACCTCTTAATTAAGAAATTAGATGATGAGTTAGTAGAGTGCGATTTGGTTTAGTAAGATTTTTTTTTATAATAATGTTTGTGTTTTTTAGAAACACAAAATTTTTATTTTATATTTAGTAAATAAAAAAGATCATGTGCTTATAATTGTAATTTTTTAAAATTATAAATGCTTTTGAAAGCATCTAAAATAATTTTTTTTTAAATTGATTTATACTTATCAAAATTAAAAGATCTAATATAACCTCATATATTAATTAATTTATAAATTTAACTTTTACATTTATATCTATTATGATTTTTTTAATTTTAAAAGTTATTTTACTAAATACAATAATAATACTTGTACTTATTAAAAATAATTTTTAATCTAATTTTGCCAAATACAGATACTGTCAATTTTAAAAACAGCTTTCATAAATTATTTTTAAAAAATAAAAATTTTGTCAAACCAACCAATACTTGTAAAGAATTTGATAATTCATATATAATATATAGTAGTCAACACACAGTTGCTTTAATTTCTGGGTTTTGGTTATGTGCAATTTGCATTTAATGTGATGACATGTTTCTCCACGTAGATCATAGTTGGCTTGAAAATAACATGTATCACATCAAGTTCATCCTTGATTTAGGGTTTTCCGCCAAAAGTAAAATATTTAAATATGAATTATGAAAGCTTCATAATATAAGATTTACTATTTAATGTAGGAGACGGTGATATTTCTTCGTGCCTTCATGGTATGCACCATGAAATTGAAAATAATCTTGAAGATTAATATGGGTTTTATTTGCATATATAGGTGAATATTTTGGTGACTTGGAAGAAAAAGAAAAATATCAGAAGTTCAGGTGTGGAACCATATATTTTGTTGTTAATTAATGACATAACTCTTTATCACCCAAAAGAAAATTTTATTTTGGACAGAATTTATATTCTTTCAATTCGTTCCACAAAAAGAAAATAATAAATAAATTGGGCAACCGTATCCATATGGCAATTATCAAATAGACTTTTCGCCCCCTTTTTCTTTCTTTCTTTTTCTCTTTTTTCCATTTCCTGTGGATAGACTCGTATATTTAAACATTGCTTCAAATCAACCCAAAATAATAATTGAATTCTAAATGCATGTAATTTGAATTCCAAACTATAGCATATACATGTTGCTTTGTTTGACTTTTAATAATTGAATTCTAAATGCATGTAATCTGGATTCAAAGCCACCAATATTATTGTTGGTTAATTTGAGCCTCATAATCAAATAATTAAAAAGTAATTACTTCGGTCAATGAAATTGTTCAAGCTAAGAGAATTCAAATTAAGAAGCCATCCC
>NC_029776.3:93662836-93663265 GCF_000817695.3 Arachis duranensis
CTTATGTGGATATTATTGGTGTTATTATCCTAATAAGAAACTTTTCTATCTAAGGCCTAATTTTGGATAAAGAAGTTAGAAGTAGGCATGCATATGATCCCAAACCAAAAATTGGTTGTTACTTAAGATTCAAGAGTTTAATTTGAGGACATGAGCTTAGACCAAAATAAAATTTTAGTGAACCAGATCAAGCAAGCCTTTGAAAAAGGCTGTGTATTGGGTCCCTTTCATTTTTTATGAATTATTATTATTATTATTATTGTATGGGGCAACAATTTGAAGAAGTCATTGTCCTTCATGAGTGAAGACTTTTGCTTTTAGATGCAGACATGCCTAGCCAATGGCCAATGAAAACCAATGGTCAACAATAAAGGAGCAACACTTATTAAATAAAATATAGAAAATACTTCTCCAACAGTTTTTTGTTTT
>NC_029776.3:93663303-93664301 GCF_000817695.3 Arachis duranensis
TTTCTCCAATTTTTATTTATAAGTATTTTTTTTTTTTTTGCATTGATATAATTCTAAAATAATTTATTTGTAGACATATATAGATTTATAAATACCTAGTGAAACCTGTAGCTAGATTAGGGAATATATGTATGTTAACTGTTAAGTGTTAACAACTAAAAATGGTGGTACTCGTTTTTATATTGGGAGTATGCTTATATCTATAGTTTGTAGCATTCATACAAAATATTTCTATGGGACAAATCGTTGTAATTATTTTTAATATTTATTTTATTATCCTTAAGTTTTAGTGTGGATGTGATTCTCACTTTGATTCTCAAACTCTGATTTTTCACATTTTATTATATTAAGTCTAGTAGTTAATATTTATTTCTAGATATCTAAAAAGAAATGCTATTATTACATTAATACTTTTAATGCTTGTATGAATTGTTAAAAACAATTTTTTAAGTGATATTCTTTTAGAAAGATCATTAAAAAAAAGTAAGTTAATGACTATTTTATTTTAGAAGTACTTATTTAAAAACACTCATGTTTTGATACAAAAATATAAAAGCAAATTATTCAATTATGTTAAAATATTTTTTTAAAGTAAAAAAAGTGATTTTAAAAGATAAAAATTCCAACTTCTAAATACCGTATCTTTTCCTTATTAATTTTTTTTTCTAACACTTTAGTTTTATTAAAAAAATTATCAAACTTACTAAAACAAATTGGAAAAAAAACATTATCTTACATATTAATAGCATCCAAACAGGTATGCTTATCTGCCTCCATGCATTTTTCTTCCCTCTCCAACTAAAATTATTATTAATTTTTTAGCTCTCTCTTCAATGGTAAAAAAATAATAATTTAAAATTATTTAATTTAATTTAATATTTATAATTAAATAAATAATATTCATAATTATAAATTTATTAATCAATTATTTTAATAATAATAATATAAAATAAAATCATCTTAGACTGTTTTAGATTTTTTTTAAAATATTTTTGTTT
>NC_029776.3:93664422-93678662 GCF_000817695.3 Arachis duranensis
ACCCCCCCCCCATTCTCTTACACTCACAAGTCGGAAGGAGTCTCTAAAGGCACAAACCCGCTCAAAGGCTTTTTCTCTCATACGATTGGGCCAACCCAACGAGTCCAGCCCATTAACCTCTGATGCCGAATATTAATACTACTATTTTTCATAAATTAAAAACTTTAAAAAATAACTTTTAAAAATTTTTTAAAATGAGCTTTTATTATCCTTCCTTTCCTCTCTTTTCTCACCCAATCTCTATCTAAGGTCACTAAGGCCTAATAAGGACAAGTCCAATCAATAATGATCCAGGTCAAATAATGGACAAAAATGGACCTTGTTTATTTTTAGAAATAGTATTATATTATTAAAAAATATTTTATGTATATTAAAAATTAATTATTAAATTAATTATTATATATATAATATTTAATTTTTTTATATATTTTTAATTTATTGATTAACTTTTTATATACTCTAATATAATTCTATATTATATTATGTCAATTTGTTTTGTATCTTAGTTTACGGTTCAATTTTTTGGATATAAAGATTATGTGTGTGTTATGTTATGATACAGAGGTGAGGAGTATTATGTACTGTTGTGACGGCTTTTTTTATTAAATTCATAAAAGATAATTATTATCTGATTTTTTATCATAGAAAATAAAAATAAATTACACGGTCCAATTTATTTGGCACAAGAAGTTTAAAAAATTTTGGAACATCAATTTGGCAGGTTGGATTTAATTTTTTTATTTTAAGAAAAACACAAATTAGACTTTTCAATTTATTTGGTTATATATATTCTATATGTCTTTTTCACTTTACTTATCTGAATTTTCTTTTTTTTTTTTCGTCTTTCAACTCTTATTAAAAAAAATTTTTATATTTTTTTTCTGTGTCAAAAATTAATATTGAGATTAAGTATTTTCAATGTGAGTAAAAAAAATGAAAAAATTATGTTAAAAGTATATGATTAGATTTTATTACAAATATTAAAAAGAATGAAATTTGTATGTGAGAATCTATTAAATATTTTTATTTCATTCACACTTTCATTTAAGAATCCTTAGTAATATTTATTAACTGTGTAAAAGAATACAATTATAACAATTTTACAAATTACATTATTAATGATATTAAATATTATTTAATTTCTAATATTATTACTATTATTTTTATTAAATAAAAAAATTTAATAATAATAATTTATAAAATTAAAATGACAGAAATAATTAACAGTATAAAGTTTAAGATGATCAATCTCTTTTATTTTAGATTTTTTAGACATCATTAATTTGTTTTATTACTGCTGGATGAACACTTGAATGGAAGAAAATGAATTTAAAAAATACAGAAGAAAAAAAATATGTAAAATTTTTTATTGTGCGAGTGAAAAGTATATATGAAAGGGATATACATACAATTCTTTAAGTTATGGCCAATTAATTTCTTATGTCCAAAAAGTGGCCTTAAAATTTTACCAAGATGACAAAATTCAACGGCAACTAGCCCACGAAAAGATCCAAAATAAAAAAGATCTAGATTCTTTTTATGATCAGTTTGGCCTACCCTCCTTTAGTAAGAAGAAAACAAAACAGTCTAACCAAAAAATCAATAGCCCGATCAAAATCCACCGCAATGGAAACTTCGGAAGCATTACAAACCTCCTCCTAGACAAAGGAAAGACAAAGATAAGGAACCTCATAAAAAACAAACTATCTGCTTTAATTGCAAAAAACCAAGTCATATAAGTAAGTACTGTAGGATCAAGAGGAAGATCAACAACCTCAACCTTGACCCTCAGATTGAGGAGCAGATTAATAACCTACTCCTTGAAAGCTCCGAAGAAGAATCAGAACACGAAATTTCGGTGGACTTAAACAATATCCAGCACGATGATGATATATCCTCATTATCTGATGAATATTTTGAGCTCAATGTAATTACACAAGAACAATATCTTTTTTTTTGATGCCATAAACGCTATCTCAAACCCTGAACAGAGAAAATACTTTTTTTAGAAGCTCAAACAAATCTTAGAGACCAAAAATGAATTCAAAACCCTAGTTATAAAAAATAAGTACGATGTCAAACCTATTTTCAAAAAACTCGAAAAACAAGTTTCTAAGCTTGTTACTATTCAGGACCTTCAAAATGAAATTAATATTCTCAAGAAAGAAATTCATCTCATCAAACAACAATAACAACAACAACACCAGAATTGCTTGTCTCATATTTTGGACGAAGATTCTGATAACACTAAGGAAGAGCCTCAGAATTATCAAAATTTTCAAAACCAAATTTTTCAAAATGAAGAGGATGATAAAATTGTCCAACTCTCAAAGGATGATTAAGAAGATGAGATAGCAGAAATTCTGCGGTTAGTCAGTCAATTAACCGTCATGAAATTCTATATCGATATCTTAATTGTCATCCAAGACTTTGTTTTGGAAACTGTATCCTTGTTCGATACATGTGTAGATAAAAATTGTATTTTGCAAGGATTAAAATCCCAACAAAATATTTTGAAAAAACTACAGAGCGTCTTAGTACAGCTAACGGCGACCATTTACAAATTAAGTACAAACTTTCTGAGGCTGTCATAAAAATTGTCTTTTACGGATAAAAATACCATTCCTCCTTGTTCAAGATTTAAGAAATCAGGTCATTTTGGGGACACCCTTTATTAGAGCTCTTTTCCCTTTAATGATGTCATACGACGATATCACTACCTATATATGTGGAACCTGACAACCTTCCAATTTGTTTCAACCCCAATTCATAGGACTCTTAACCTACTCCAATTCAAAACTAACCAAATGAACTTCTTGAAAGAAGAAGTCTCCTTCAAAACCCTTAAAACTCAGTTACAAAAGCCTCAAATCCAACAAAAGGTTAAATTCCTTCTTCAACAAATGCAAGAAACAATATATTCTGCCTCACACATTCTGGAATAGAAAACAACATATTATGGATCTTTCTTATGGAAAGAATTTTAAAGAAAGCCAGATTCCAACAAAGGCTAGATCCATACAAATGAATGAACAACTTCTCTAATATTGCCAAAAAGAAATTACAGACCTCTTACACAAAAAGCTTATTAGGCCCAATAAAAATCATGGTCTTGTTCAGCTTTCTATGTCAACAAACTAGCCGAATTGAAAAGAGGCACTCCTAGGTTGGTTATTAATTATAAGCCTCTAAACAAGCTCTACAGTGGATTAGGTATCCGATTCCAAACAAAAAAAAAATTTGTTAAATAGACTGAACTCAGCAAGCATTTTTTCAAAATTTGATATGAAATTTGGGTACTGGCAAATCCAGATTAGCGAGGCGGATAGATACAAAACGGTATTCACAGTACCTTTCGATCAGTACAAATGGAATGTGATGCCTTTTGGCCTAAAAAATGCCCCATCCGAATTTCAAAAAATCATGAATGACATTTTTAATCTTTTTTCCGGCTTTGCCATCGTCTATATAGACGACGTGCTAATTTTTTTTTCAGTCTTTGCATGATCATTTTAAACATGTGAAAACTTTTATGCACACTATCAAACATAATGATCTAACTGTTTCTAAATAAAAATTTAGTTTATTCCAAACTAAAATTTGTTTCCTTGGTCACATAATTCACCAGGGAACAATTACACCCATTGACAGGGCTATCCAATTTGCGAATAAATTCCCTAATCACATTTTGAAAAAGAATCAACTCCAAAGGTTCTTTGGCTGCATAAATTATGTAGCCGATTTTATTCCAAATCTAAGTACCCTTATCAAATATCTCCATGAGCATCTAGGGAAAAAACCTCTTCCTTGGACAGATACCCATACAAAGATTGTCAAACAACTCAAACTAAGTGTCAAGGAACTCCCTTGTCTTTACCTCTCTGTTCTACAGGCTTTCAAAATTATTGAGACGGATGCTTCAGATCTGAGTTATAATGGCATCCTAAAACAAAAACTTAATAATAAAAAGTGCATCATTGCATTTACATTCAAGCATTGGAATGCATCCCAACAGAATTATTCGACCATAAAAAAAAAAGAAGTTTTGGCAATTGTTTTATATATTTCAAAATTTCAATCGGATTTATTAAACCAAAAGTTTCTGGTCAGAGTAGATTGTAAGTCTACCAAAGATATTTTACAAAAAGATGCAAAAAATCTTGTATCCAAATACATATTTGCTTGCTGACAAGCAATTTTAAGTATTTTTTATTTCGAAATTGAATACACTCAAGGAATCTCAAACTTTCTTCCTGATTACCTTACCCGTAAATATTTGCAGGGAAAGCTGCCACATGCATAAAAGGGCAACATTAGCCTCTATTAGAGGCAGGGGCATTCGTCTAGCCCTACCAGGGTCAAGTAAAAAATCAGGGTCAAGCACCCCAACTGGGTCATCCACCCAACGACCGATCCCAATAACCCAAGAGCCAACTGAGTCATCTACTCAGATCACAAAAAATATAGTTGAGTCATCTACTCAACCTCCAAGTAGCCAAACGGCAAAACAAACAAAGGCAGACTATGCTCTCCTAATCCAAACCTTGTTGGCCTTACAAGATGTAGGTCTCTTCAAACTTCATAAAAAATCCTGCGTTGATATATGTGACAGCTCAGATGATGATGAAATTGACCTAACCAAACTTTTGTCACAAGTAGCAACCCAAAAGACCATATGTAATGACCCAAAAAGTAAAACAATTATCCAAACAAAATTACCCCAATCAATTCAGACCCAGTCCCTAAATATCCAACCAAAACCACAATCCACATACATTTCAAAAAACAAATTCTCATCTGTCCTCTTAATGGAACACAGATTTTGGAAAAAATCACCTTTTAAGGTAATCCCCAAAGTCTTCCCACAAGGATTCCATTTTAGACCAACAGCTCTAAACAAAACCAGACAGTTTTATGAATTCATACTAGTGAATTCAGATTCAGTCTCGGTAAAATACTACAAAGACCACAAAGATGCCACCAACATAACCCATTCAACCATTCAAATATTAAAAGTGCTCATCCCTACCCAATTTGGAAAAAATCCAAATAATACCAAGAAATTGTTCCAACCTTTTGATCCAATAGGATATTCTTATTGAGATTACGTGGACACCTGAACAAGAGTATTTTGGTTACAAAATAACCAGAATAGACATTCCTGACTTATCTACTTCAAGAGAAATACCAATTATCATTTCCCAAACAGGTTTACCCAATGATAGAATTATTTTGGCCCATTACCAGAGATCTTGCCCCTACCTACCGATGAGGGGTTCAAAATTTTCACCAAAAAATTTGACCAACAAGAAATAAGCATCCCTGCGGTTCTTAAATTTTTTTCTACATTTTCACTGGCCTGGGTATTCTCATGGCAATACAGGTATGGCAAACAGGAGCATCCAAAGGCACCACCAATGCTTCAAAGAAATGCCTATATTAAATAGTGGTCTTAGTTCGATGCAACCATGGCTCACCCGAACAAAGTTTGAAAATGGTTTCGCGAACACCCTAAGTCCATCAAGCCATTTGATCATGAAGAGTAAATATTCCTCAATCAAAAAGCCCAAATTGCCGTAGCATTAGCAAGAGCCCAATCAAAAGAAACACTAAAAAATACCTCCAGCAAATCATGCAAATGATCGAAGAAGATAAAGAACACAAAGAAGACCCTAGTTCTTCAGCAGAATTCTCAAGTGATATAGTCAAAACGAAGACGATTGCTTCGGGATCAATCTAGCAAAAGATTAGATAAGCATTTCAAAATTTATGTAATTCCAAAAAACTAAAATTGTATCAACTTGTACTGTAGAAATAGTACCGGTTAACATAACATGTACTGTAGAAATAGTAGAATCTAGATCTATAAAAAAAACCTCAGCAACATTCTGAGGTAGAGTTTTTAGAATCACAATATTAGAGTGAAGTTAGAAAGAGAGGCTTTGAGAATCCTTTGTAAGCTTTTTACTCTTTTTCTCAAAGTTTTCTTCAATTTAATCCAATAAAAATTTTTCAGTTCTTCAATTTCGTATTTTTTATTTAAATCTCTTTGCATCTGCATATGTGTGCGGATTACCGTCACATCTAACTTCATATATATATATATATATATATATAATGAGAGTTGTATGCGCGATACACGAAAGAAAAACACAAATCAAATGCACGACACGTAAAGAAAAAATATAAATCGAACCGTCCAATTTATTTATTTTTGTCATTATGTTGGCATGAAATACCTTATTTTCCAATAAAATTGTATTATATTAATCTCATCCCTATTTCAAAATTAAAGTGTTAGTTTAACGGTAAAAAATTTAGTTATGGATTGATTATTGGTGTTTTAGTTGAAAATGCAAGTTGGTGGACGTGTCAAATGGAGGCTCCAACACGCGGGGGACGTATTGCATGCAGTACGTGGGGGCGTGATTGCCACGTGGTGAAGGCTGGTTGCTTGGGACTATAGCATGTGGGGGGCGTGTTACACGTGGCTTCCTCTCTTTGGCTGATGAAACAACACGCGGAGGGCGTGCTGAGTCAGCACGTGTGGGGCGTGTTGTCACGTGTCTCAATCTGGTTGGTTGATGATGCAACACGTGGAGGGCGTGCTGAGTGCTCCCCTCTATATAAGGCAAAGTTCGGTACTATTTTCATTGCGAAGAAGAGTGTTTTACCACAAATTTAGTAGTGTATCACAACGGTGAGATTATATGTAATACTCATAAGGGAGTGAGGTTTGTGTGTCAGAATCCGTTTTCGTTTGTGGTCCCATGCACCATGACGTTCATGAAGCTTTAGAACGGTCTCTATCAAAGCATGGAGAATGGTATGTTGAGAAGAGTGAGCAGTATTCTGTACCGAAATCTAGTTATAGTTTTTGGTGGTCTAATACAGTTTGATATTATGTTGATCATTGACGAAGCGAGTATGCGAAATATGTTCCAAATTCACCAGCAGAGTCAGATGCGAGTTGTATATTGAGTTTGAAAACGTAGAGGCAGATGTGATTTAAAATGATTTAGATATAGAGGATGATAGAGCTGTAGTGTACGAAGGAATGAATAGTGACAGCGAAGAGGACTTCAAAGCCACTTATGAAGCCGACGACGAAGACAAGGATGGTGATGTAGGAGTTGAGGCAGCAGCGGAGAATATAGTGGTTCATCCCTCGGTTAGTCAACTGATGAACGTTCCACCTTTTATGCGTAACTTGGATCTTGACGTCAATCATGCACCAGAATTTTTGGAATATGAAAACAAAGGTACATGATGAGTGAATAATACGTTTTTGTTAATTTATATTTTGGATTCATTAATGAATGATTATTTCTGCTTTTTGTAGGCGTTGCTGATCCTGAGGATGGAGAGTTCATGATTGGAATGGAATATAGTTCTAGAAAGTCAGTCGTCACAACAATTAGAAGTTACACTATCTCTAGAAGAGTTGACTACAATGTGTGTGAATTTGAGCCACAGACGTTTTGTGCAAAATGCAAGACATATGGGCATATGTGCGACTGGCTTATCCGAGCCAGCTTGATACAGAAAAAAGGTTGTTGGGAGATATGCAGATACAACGGTAGGCACACGTGTACAATGAAAACGATTTCACAGGATCATTCCAAGATGGACTCAGATACAGTTGTTGGGGCTATAAGGCCATTGATCGAGACCGACCCGTCCATCAAGGTGAAATTTATAATAGTAAAAGTCCAATCAAGGTTCGATTATACCATCAATTACTGAAAGGCTTGGTTGGAAAAGCAGAAGTCCATAGCTAAAATTTTCGGTTGTTGGGAGGATTCTTACAAAACATTGCCAAGGTGGCTCTCGATCATGGTTCAGAAGATGCCTGGTTCAATTGTCCAAATAGAAACATGACCCTTGTACAACGGGAGTGAGGAGGCAGACGGTGTCAAAATACTTCACTGCGTATTTTGGAGTTTCAATCCATGCATTAGAGCGTTCAGGCATTGCAAGCCTCTAGTTCAGGTTGACGACACACACCTATACGGAAAATACAAAGGTACAATTCTGGTTGCTATTGCACAAGATGGGAACCAGAATATTGCCCATCGTTTTTGCCTTTGTGGAGGGAGAGACAACTGATGCGTGACACTTCTTTCCCAGGAATCTGCGAATGCATGTTGTTAAAAGAGACAGTGTGGGTATGATCTCAGACCGACATGGGTTAATCCTGGAAGTAGTAAATTGTTTTGGAGGTGACTGGCAACCTCCAAGAGCATAGTGGATGTTTTGTATAAGTTACATCGGTAGCAACTTCTTAAGGGGATTCAAAGTCCCGCATTTGCAAAAACTTGTTGTCAATATAGGGTATTCAAGGACGTTGGAGGAGTACAACATCAACTATAAGAGGTTAGAAAAGCGAGGCGAGGCATATGCTAGGTGGTGTGATAACATTGGACTTAGAAACTGTGTATTGACATTCGACGAGGGACATTCGGTGGGCCATATAATGACAAACCTTGTCGAGTGCATTAATTTAGTGTTGAAGGGTGCCCAAAACTTGCCTGTGTTGGCGCTCGTCCGAGTAACATATTATCGGTTAAATGAACCTTTTACGCTGAAGAGTGCCGAGATAAATATTATTATCTCTAATCATAATTAAAAGACATTTATTTCTTTAAATATTATAAATAAATATTTATATTTATTTTTGAAAATAAATAAATAAATATAAATAATTTTTAGGGCAATTTACCTATTTAAAATAAATGGAGAAAATGTTTACTCAATTACAACAATTGAGAATTAGTTACTAGCATGTCCTGATTTATTTTTATATAATTCGTGATAACCTTTCACGTTTTATAACTAACACATAAACTGTAGTAACCTTCAACGGTTTATGAAAGAAGCATAATAAACATAAACTGTGGTAACCTTCCACGGATTATGAAGTGAACATTGGGAGGCATAAACCGTGATAACCTCCCACGATTTACGCCTCCCAATGTTCATTTCATAATCCGTGAAAAGTTACGATAGTATATGTTTATAATGCTTCTTTCATAAACTGTTGGAGCTTACCACGGTTTATGTGTTAGCTGTAAAATGTGGAAGGTTACCACGGATTATATAAAAATAAATCAGGATATGCAAGTAACCAATTTTCAATTGTTGTAATTGAGTAAGTTTTCCTCCATTTATTTTAAATAGGTAAATTGTCCTAATTTTTATTTTTAAAATTAAATAAAATATTTTTCTAATATTTATTTATTAAAAATTTAATATAATTATATTAGACAAATAAAATATTTATTAAAAAATATTCATAAAATACAAAAAAAAGTAATAATACTAAAATAACAATATTATATTTTTATATGACACTAATAATAACAAAAATAAAAAAAAAATTAAATACATAAAAAAATAAAATTTATTAACTTACATACATTGAGTGATCCAAATAATTGATAATATGATCTTTAGATATCATATAATTACTTATCATTTTTAATCGCTATAAATTAATAATTTGTTTCTTTTAACACACTGCTCACACTACTACTACCAACACACTACTAACATTAACACTATCTTCTTTTTCTTCTTTTTCAATGAGATTATTTTTTCACGCTTTTTTTTCTTTTCTTCTACTAAGATTAATACAGAAGCAGCCTCACTATCATGCATGAAATGGGTCATAAGGCAGCTCAATTTATAGAACTTGTTTTGTCGCTGGTTATCAAGGTGGGAGGGGGCTATCCCCTACATGCAGACCACCTACAACACATTCCCCCGTGTTGCTGCAGTTTTCTTTGAAAACACGCAAAAACCTGCAATGCTTCGTGGACTGAAGGATTACCATGTGTTCATAACACGCAGCGAAAGAAATGAAAGTAATCCTTAAAGATCTATTTTGTGTTTAAATTTTATTCCAATAATATATATATAGTAGATCAGATCTAAATACCTGAGTACGCTAGTAAAAATCTTTTTCTCCTTCGATGGTACGAAAGCGTTATGCGTATCCACACCGAAACTAACATTTGTTGTCAACCCTTTGACCAATGGACATCTGATCTAAATTGAGAAACCTCTTATAACTCTTTGCACACCATAAAATTCTTCTCGAAGAATTAGGCTCACATACATTTATGTGCGTAGAGGTAAAAGAATAACAACCCTTGTTATTCTCTCTGTCTTTCTCATGTTTTCCTCTACTCTTGGCATACTTATATATAGTATGAGATTTGTTGTTGATTTTAAATTTGAATCTCAATTTAAATTTGAATCATATCTTACTATTTTAATTTGAATCTTTTAAATTTATGAATCATATCATAACTCAATTTGAAACAGAATCAGTTAGTATCTCATCCAACTTTATAATTCAAATTTAAAAGTAGAATAACTAATTATTCTCAAATCTCATTTAATATTCTCAATTATCATACTATTATTATATTTTTGGTGCTAGCAAAAAATATAATAATATTCCATTTGAATTAATATAATTATTTATTTGATCAAATCAAAATAATAATTAAATAATTCTATAGCAAATATTAGAACACTCGTTAGTGTGACCCCATAGGTTCAATACTAAGTGGGTAGTAAATTAGTCATACTAAATTTACTAATCAAGGTTGGCGTCTAGCAACACTCCTCAACGACCCGATAGTATGGAGTAATATATTTTTACTAAGAACCTTAGAAGAACAAAGTATAATTCCTTCCATCTTTTCAGCTCTTGGTTAACTCTTAGAATATGGTTTAATTGTCAAACTCTAACTTGTTACCATTATTATAATGAACTGTGAATGATTTAAGAAACTCATTTCTTCATTCATTCAATCCCCTTGGCCAAAGTTTTATTCATCTCAGTCATTATAATCATATAGCTCAAACTCTTTACCGAGAGTTGATGGATTCCTTATTGACTAATCATTTAATTCTACAAGTATTTAAAGCATACCCAATATCCATTCAACTAGCACCCTAGGGTATTAAGTGTCTGAAATCAAAGTATAATAAATACATTGTTAATTACTATGATAGTCGCAGGTCAAAGGAAACTCTATTACTATGTTCATCTTGAGAATATCCTATTGACAAATATGTGGTAATTATAACCATTAGGAATTCTCAAAGTGAGTCAGTTCAATTGTCATATCTCTATATGCACCATCTATATATATAATTTAATAAATGAGATCTATTAATTTTCATCCAATGAAGACCATTATATATATATTGATCTTTCCGAATTATTAATGTTCTTTTTAATAATCCTATAACTAAGAACAATTTAGATTAAATTATAAAAGATTTATCTCTCAATATTATGATCACTATTACAATGATAAATCTCTAAATTTAATCAAAGACCTTATTATATTAACATTTTAATATAATAATAATAACAAATTATTTGACACGTGATTGATTGGATTGTGGTCATACTACTTATTCCCAACACTCCAAGGCAACACGTCCTCGGAAATGGATTCTCTCCAGTGAAAAAAACACTTGAGAGAATAAAGTGTGATCTTTCACCTTTAATTCTCTAAGTGAAACCAAAATTAAATAGGAGAGAGAAAACAATGAAATGTTAGATTGCACACTGCATAGCATCCAGTTTTTTTTCACTGGAGATGATCCACTCCCCACGCCCTCGGCGTATTGGAAGGGCAGTGCCACCCGTCATTGTTTGCTACCTCACCACGCGTTTCACGTGTTGCCGGAGAACTGTCACGCTTTTGACGGATCTTGTCATTCCACTTCCTGTGTGTTGAGCCTGACACCCATATTACAATAAAACACTTCCCTCCCTAATATTGAGCAACAACACCACCACATAAAAAATAAAGGTAAAGTATATTTTTTGTGCCTAAAAATTGATAAAAGTTTCAAAAATACCCCTAAGTTTTATTTTGTTTTAATTTTGATCTGAAAGTTTTTGATTTATATCAAATATATTCCTGATGGCTAATTTTTCAAAAAATTTAAAACCGATTCAACAACAATTTCATAAGAACAATTCCTTAACAGTTAACACAAGCAAATTAAGTATAATTTTTATGCATTATTGTTAGATTGTTCTTAAATTTTTTTGAAAATTTAGCTATCGATGATATATTTGATGCAAATCGAAAATTTTTAAGATAATATTAAAACAAAATAAAATTTAAAAATATTTTAAAATTTTTTGTCAAAATTAAAAAAAATATATATTTTACCCAAAAAATAATTTCTGTTGGTTTAATGATTCAACATATTTAATTAGAAGTCAGAGATTCCGGTTCAACTTTCGAGATTTATTATATTATTTGTGTACCTTTTGATTGATCGAAATAGAACTGTTACTCTAGCTAATAGCTATAGCACCCATTATTGGAAATGGAATCCCTTATTCGATAGCCTTCTAAATTCGAAACTTTATACCTCTAAACAAACAGTTTTGTTATTTATTTAAATAAAAAATATTTTCTATTTTATACCATTACAAAAAAAATTAATCTTAAACTTCATAGACTATTTTCTATTTCGCAGACAATGAATACAAAATTAAGAGATAATACGCATAAATATAATTTTTTTTATAATGATATAAAATAAAAAATAATTTTTTTTATTTAAATAAACAAAAAACCTCTAAACTAAAACATATTTTATTTCTTATTTTTAGGGTAAATTACACCAGTAAAATAATTTTAGTTCAAAATTACATAGATATCCTAAATTAAAATAAGTTATATGTCATGTTCTAAACATTTTTATATAAATAGAAAAAATTGATTCAATTTATATTATTTACATGTAAATCAAATTAAATTAATTCAATTAACTATATACGTACTACACAACTAGTAAATCGAATAAATTAGATTCGACTTAACATGTTCTACCAATTGCTTTAAATTGAAACAAGTTCACTCGATTTAATATATGTAACGGGCCTTCTTAGTAAATTAAATAATATGGATTCGATTTATATGAATCCAAGGTAAATTGAATTATACTGTTTTAATTTATATGAATTCAAGGTAAATCGATTTATATTGCTTCGATTTATATGAAATTAAGGTAAATTGAATTATATTGCTTCAATTTACATAGTTTAATATCATCAAAATGTTTGTTTTATATTTAATTTCATATTAAATAATAATTTAATTATTTTTTAAATTTATATATTGTAAAAATATAGTTAATAATTTTATACCATGCAAGTGTTTTTATTCATTGAAACTATTGTTATTCTAAATAAATAAATGCATAAAAAGTATTGTTGAACCTCCTAAAGAAAAGGGATCTACCTTCACCGGCCACATTAGAAAAATAGGTAGCCAATCAATTTAGAGTTTTAGACACTTCTCTTTAAAAGAAATATCTCTTTGATTAAATTTACAGTCAGATTGGCAATTTAGTTACTGATTTACTTAACCAAATGGAGTTTGTGTTGGATTGAACTCACTAATAATAATAATTATAAACAAAACAATAAAAAATACTAATGACTGTGCATCAGCAAAAGCACCAAATAAAAAGTACTTATGAGCTTAGTTGGAACAAGCTTAATAATCATGAAAGTGATGAGTTTATTTGCCACTTCCACTTCGTCAGAGTTTGTCCTATACTTGGAAAAAAGTGGAATTTATCATGCACACACAAAAGTACAAATATCAGGTTTTTGCTTCAGATAGCCAAAGGATTTCTTCTTTTGTTTTTCCTTTTTTTTTAAATTTATTTATATATTTTTATATAAAAAAGAATTTCAGCTTTTCAAAGTTAATTTTTCTATACTTAATTTTTTTGGATATTGAATAAAAATTAGTGTAATCTTTTAATATTGGAAGTTATGGTGTTTTACAAAATTTTGGGCTATAGAATTCGCAAAGTGCGAATTGTCAGATTAATTTTTTTTTAATTTATAAAGACAATACACAGATTTTGTATTATATTATTTTAATATTAAACTACAATACGCAACTGTGTATTATATTATTTTAATATTAAATTGTAATACACAATTTACGTATTGTATTTACACAGAACAGTGTCCCAAAACATTATAAAATCCTATTTTTTATAATATTAACGTAAAACTCTCTTCACTCTTCTATATTAAAATAAAATCACTAGTTAGCAGAACATTGTGTGGTTTTTTTCCCTTCTCTTTTCCTTTTTCTATTCCTAACATTATTACTCGTTCAATTAATTCTTCCATGGGAGATTTTTTTAACTGTATACATTATACAAGTACTCAA
>NC_029776.3:93678817-93679502 GCF_000817695.3 Arachis duranensis
ATATACATATCTTTTAAAAAAATTAATAAATAATTATAATATATATTCTTAATATATATGTTAGTTATTTTTTTAATAATTTTTTTTCTTGGGACCTTCAGCACGCTGTGCTTAGTGCTTACTGCTCCTATAGGCTCAAGTGGGACTATCAAATGATCAAATAGTATTTTTAAAGAATATTTATCCAATTTTTTATTCTTTTCTTTTTATATATTTTTAGACTTTACAAATTAAAATTAAAATAATAAAAATAATTATAAATCTTTTTAAATATTTTCCATCAATTGTGGTCCCCTCCTTACTCCCCCCACTTGGTTGCTACTCTCTCTCTCTCTCTCTCTCTCTGTGTGCTGTCTTAGCCTGTTCTACTGATGAATGAACCTTTAATGCTCTCTTCTACACTCATAGCATGTTCCTACTCGTTTTCTGTTCTGCTTAGAAAAGCTCATTTCTTTCTCAATCTGGGGTGTGCTCACTGATTCTTCTTATTTCTTTTTCTTTTTAATTTTTCTTTTTATAAAGGTGGTGGTGGTGGTGCACAACAACAACAACTGAAGTTGGTGTAGTTTGAGGCTGCACATGCTGCTAGCTTTGGATATTTCTCTGTTGTTGTCTTCAACATTTAGCATCTATCCATTGTTCTTGTCTGGTGCAAAGGGAACTGCTCCATTTCAATACAAGAATC
>NC_029776.3:93679584-93704757 GCF_000817695.3 Arachis duranensis
TCAAAAGGGTATTGCTTGGAGAAAGAAACCCTGAATATTGCTCTTTGGATTTTGACGTTGTTTTGTATCTGTGTTTAAGAGCTTTTTTGCCAAAACCATAAAAAAAAAAGAAGAAAAGAAGCTTCTTTGCATAGTTATTTGGCTACCCTTCTTTGAGAAATAAGATTTTGGATTTGATGCTTGGTCGAAGATCATTATGGAGATGTTTCCAATTCTCTAGCATTCAGAACTATAATAGCTCAGTGGAAAGATATGAAGAATATTCTGAAGAAGCTTCATATCATGAATGAACAAGGTTCCTCTTCTTCTTCATCATCTAAAGGCAACAGCAACAACAAGAAGTCCAGTGGTGGAACATCTTCATCCTCTAAGAATAATAAGCTTTTAGAATCTCGGTCCCCTCAAAGTTCTGAGCATAAACCCTTCTCTGGCCTCTCCAATTGGTTGCATTCTGTTGCTAATAGGCAGAGTCCTAGTCCTCCATCTTCAAACCAAGCAGGAGGGGAGAGAATGGAGCAATCTGATACAGCGAGTAGTGCCGGTTTAGAGGTTGTTTCGGCCTCAGCTGGGCGCGATTCGGAGTCTAGTAACTCCAGGGATCCAGAAGTGGAGGAGGAGTATCAGATACAATTGGCTCTGGAGCTAAGTGCAAAGGAGGATCCTGAGGCTGTGCAGATTGAAGCTGTTAAGCAGATCAGTTTAGGGTCTTGTGATCCTGATAATACGCCGGCTGAAGTCGTGGCCTACCGATACTGGGTAAGTCACTCTGATTCACCTTTTAAGAACATTGACTTTAGGTTGAAGTCACATTCTTGTTTGTTAAGCCACTGCTGCTGCTGGAAGAGAAGATTTTGGAAGACATAAGATTGATTATTGCATTGTTCTTAGAGAAGTATAAGACTTCCATGGAATTGTGTAAAGAATTTTCGATGAGGAAATGGTGCTTCATTTGCATAAGCATGGAGGGTATAAATCTACCTTAGAATAAAAAAAGGAGGACCCAGGAATGAAAAAAAAGAATGGAACTAATGATCAAGGAATGTACTTAAATAGTTAAATCTTATTTTGCCCTAATTCATGTTCTTTGAGATAAAAGAAGAATTTTGTTAATAAGAAGATTAGAAAGAGATTGGAGGAGAAGAGACCCTCCTTAGAATAAAGAATAATTAACAAAAAAAATAATGTGTTTTACCTTTAACCTTCCTCTCACCCATGTGTAATGACAGGGATAGCAAATCATGATATCTGGTAGCCATATAGAATCTTCATTGGTAAATACATTAATAGCATTCTAAACTATGCTGTTTGGGTTGAAAATTCCAATATTATTCAGTTTCAGCATTTTATGAATCTGATTTACTTCCTAGACATTAATTGGGAGTTCAGAATATAAAAAATTGGTTGGCACCTTGATAAGAAGAAAGTGGAAACTATCCTCTTAGAGTTAAGGTTATATTTAAGTTTTGGTCAAATATAGTTCTGCATCAAGAACGGCCTTTCTGTTTTATGATGCAACTTCTATTTTGTTTTAACCTTTGTTCAAAAGGCACTACTAAGTTTACCTTGTTTACTGTCTAATTTTTCATCATTTGTCTCACAAAAATGATTGGCTCATGATATGGCATTATGGCTAGCCTAGTATATTCTATACTTTGTTGGGCTGGTTTCCTCAGAGATGAGACTTTTACATTTGAAATAGTGTGGGAACCTTGTTGTAAGATCTTCGGTTATATACTTTTGCATGTGGTTTTCCCCTTCATAGAAATACATTTGGCTTTAGTTTCAGTTTTTTGGTTCTAACATTAGAGGGATTAGGACTCATTTAGAGGGCTATTGCTTTTAGATGATCCATTTTTTTGATGGTCTTGATATTGAACGAACTATTCCTATGTCACTTGGTCTACTTGACTCTAATTTTGTCCTACATAATTATTTTCTAACTTATCTCATATCGTAGATTTATCCGTGCTTCACAGAATTACAATGCTCTTGGTTATGATGACAAGATCTTGGATGGTTTCTATGATCTCTATGGGATTTTAACCGAGTCAACCTCTTATAGAATG
This sequence comes from Arachis duranensis, assembly GCF_000817695.3. Classification (NCBI taxonomy): domain Eukaryota; kingdom Viridiplantae; phylum Streptophyta; class Magnoliopsida; order Fabales; family Fabaceae; genus Arachis; species Arachis duranensis. Next base: position 93,681,651 of record NC_029776.3, read on the forward strand.
CCTTCGCTTGTCGATCTGCAAGGAACACTGGCCTCAGGTAGTGTCACATGGGAAGCTGTCTTGGTCAACAGGGCTGCTGATTCTAATTTGTTGAAACTCGAGGAAAGAGCCCTGGAGCTGACAATCACGCCAACGGGACCCAGCATGGAAGTAGTTATAGATAGCAATTTAGTGGGCAAGCTTGCGGTGTTAGTGGCTGATTATATGGGTGGTCCAGTTGGAGATCCAGAAAGCATGACAAGAGCATGGAAGAGTCTTAGTTATAGTCTGAAAGCAACCCTTGGCAGTATGGTTTTGCCACTCGGTTCTCTAACGATTGGATTGGCTAGGCATCGTGCATTGTTATTTAAGGTACTTATTACACCATTTTTTTTTGTTGTTGCTTGAATTTCAGTTAATAGGACTTAGTTTGTGCATTGTGTTTGCTTTTTGAGAATTCCACTTAACTTTCCTGAATTTCAGTACATGTAATAAAAATATCCTGCTTTTTATGTTAATGCAGGTTCTAGCGGATGGTTTGGGAATCCCATGCCGGTTGGTGAAAGGACAGCAGTATACCGGCTCTGACGATGTAGCAATAAATTTTGTCAAGATTGATGATGGAAGGTAACTGATATTGAAGTTCTACTATTTGTTAAGTAGGAAGAATTGCTTTGTTGAAATTTTATGATATACTCCTCTTGAATTGGTATTAACTTCTTTGAGGTTTTGGTCCTCGATACTCAGTCGAGTAGACTACACATGATGTGGTAGCACTTGATGCTTCGTTGGCTGCATGTGATTCAAGGATGGAAAATTTATTATACTAGTGTCTTTGCAACTGGATTATATTTCCTGTCATAGCTTTTTCTCAAATTTTCAAATACTAATCTTTTTAAAGTGCTGGTAGTCGAATATCATATGATTCATTTCGGTGTCTTTCTTAAGTGAATGTTTCAAGCTTTGTTTAGTATCTATAATATGTGTTTGGTATATATTTCAGGGAGTACATTGTTGACCTGATGGCAGATCCCGGGACACTTATTCCATCCGATGCAACTGGATCACACATTGAATATGTTGAATCTTCTTTTGTGGCAACTCCTTCATCAAGAAACCTTGATTCCTCTCATGTAGCATCATTGAACAGTGGTGTTGAAAGTTCATCTGAGGAAACATCAGAGTTCGGCATGTTGGACAAAGGGAACAATATATCTAAACATTTTTTGCATTCAGGGAAAGAATCTGGTATGAGCAGACTTGCTACGAGGACTGAAGATTCAGTAGGACCCTTGAGTGAATCAACTAGTCCCCATAATGTTGAGAAGATCACCGGGCGGGAAGCTCCAAATAGACCGAATCAACGATATGCACATGCAAGATCTCCTTCTTGGACTGAAGGGATTAGTTCCCCTGCCGTGCGCAGAATGAAAGTCAAAGATGTTTCATTATATATGATTGATGCTGCCAAGGAAAATCCTCACTTAGCTCAAAAACTACATGATGTTTTACTTGAAAGTGGTGTCATTGCTCCTCCAAATTTATTTTCTGAAATTTATCACGAGTTAGGCTCCCCAACTGAAGAAAAAGATGAACACAAACCAGAAAGTGGACAACAAGAGACTCAGGTTGATGAAAGTCTCGGTCCTACTTTGCCTCACCACAGAGTTCATCCGAAAGGAAGTTCAAGCATCCAGCCGGAGCACTCTAAGCCTGTAGAAGGTTTAGGAATAAACCTTCCTCTTGATCCGAAGTTAGCAGCTGTACAACATACACCATCCCAGGTAACATATGGGAAAAATGTTCCAGTTGCGGCGGCTGCAGCAGCAGCAGCTGCTGTTGTTGCTTCCTCTATGGTAGCTGCTGTAGCAAAGTCAAACACTGACTCGACCATTGATCTTCCAGTAGCTGCAGCAGCCACTGCAACTGCTGCAGCTGTAGTAGCAACCACTGCAGCTGTCAGCAAACAGTATGAGCAAGGCAGTCGAAGTGACGGGGACATGGATGGCACTGGTTATGAGCCAAAGGGTAGTGGTGATGGTGAGAATATTGTGGTAGGAGCAAATTCAGAAGGTGACAGAATATCTGATAGATCTATAGTAAGCAATGACAGTACAAAATCTGATTTTACATTAGATGATGTTGCCGAGTATGACATTCCGTGGGAGGAAATCACACTGGGTGAACGTATCGGACTTGGTATTAACTGCACTTTGCTCTATAAGATTTGGTTACATTCTTTTGTTAGATGGTGTTATTTATAATTTTATACATATAAATTCACATATGTGACTAAAATTACATTTTGGTGGCCTATCTTTTGCATTCAGGATCGTATGGAGAGGTATACCGTGGTGAATGGCGTGGAACAGTGAGTTTTATACTCTTTGATCATAATTAATTGTGTTATTCCTACTCAGGCATACATTCCATATCTATCTTACAATTCAAACTGTATTTTCAACAAACAAACTATATAATGTAACTTTTTTCTTAACTGAGCAAGGCCCAAGAAATTTTTGGCTTCAGTTTCATTTTTACCCTTAACAAAAGTAATCAATACTTGACTACCTTTTATGCTTGTCATTCTTTTTGGTTGTGTTTTTCTGTTAGGCTGTAGGTTTTTGAATTCTTACATTTACATCAGGTCTCTGCTTTGGTTTGTAGGAAGTTGCTGTAAAAAGATTTCTTGATCAAGATATATCTGGTGAATCACTTGAAGAATTCAAAAGTGAGGTAATATTTCATCACAGTGTCTCTTTTTGTAGTTTCTAGTCATATGTTTATCTTTGTTGATGAATTATTTCATTTAGTACACATTTACAACTATCAGATGTGATTTTTATGCTCTATAATGACATATCAGATAGCTGCAATACTTTATTTAGATTGTTATTGTATTTGTCCCAGGCTAATTTGAAATTTGGATTAAATACTTTGTCCTGTTGAATTGCATTTTTTTTAGAAGTTCTTGATGAAGATTGACCATTTCAAAGCTCTTTGATGTAATCCTTGTTTTATTTCTCCAACATTTTATAGCTTCGATTGTTTTGTTATATACTTCCATCATGTGTGCATCTCTCTATGAATAGATTTCCTAATGCAATTTGAGAATATAGTGGTGCATGACTGTATATATAAGAGAACATATATATATGGAAAGAATATATTAGATGGAGACTAAGAAGTAGGGTTAGCACATTAGAGTTATTTAGTTCATGTAGTCAACTATACTTATTCGAAAAAGTATTTTGTTTAATTCTTTTATGAATGCCAAAGCTAGTTGTGCATTTTCATGAATTTTTTATATGATTTTACTGCATATTTAACATATGATGTAAGTTGCCATAGGTTCAAATAATGAAAAGACTGAGGCATCCAAATGTTGTTCTCTTCATGGGAGCCGTTACTCGACCTCCGAATCTTTCTATTGTTACTGAATTTCTTCCCAGGTAACTTAAGATTCCTTGTTTCCTGAGACTCATATGAGACTGTGGATTGCAAATAGATCTTAGTATATGGTACAGAATAGTGCCATGCAGGACAAAAAGATTACTTCTAAATGAACATCTAAAATATGTGATGTATGTTGTTAATAGCTCAAATGTCAATTGAGAAGTAATAAGCAAAAATAAGATGAAAATTTCAGTTATTATTTGGTTAATTTGGACTCCTGACACTTTTCAGGAGTTTTTATTATTTTGATTAATCTTGTTCTGGAAAGATTACTTTTAATGACTCTGAACTGTATATTTCCTTTGCAGAGGAAGTTTGTACAGACTAATTCATCGACCAAACAATCAATTAGATGAGCGAAGGCGGTTGAGGATGGCCCTCGATACCGTAAGATTCTGTTTCCTTTTCTTGCAATGTAGTTTCATTAAGCAAATTATTGCCATAATCAGTGAAATTCAGTTGATGTGACATATATCTCTTGACTCTTAAGGCCCGAGGAATGAACTATTTGCACAACTGCACTCCAGTGATTGTACACCGTGATTTGAAGTCACCAAATCTTCTTGTTGATAAAAATTGGGTTGTGAAGGTGCCAACTAATTGTCATGATTGAATTTCTTGATAGCATGCTGAATGCTACCTGCAGATTTTTCCTTTTTTCACCCTTTTTTCTTCTTTTAAATAGGTATGTGATTTTGGCTTATCAAGAATGAAGCATAGTACATTCCTTTCTTCCAGATCAACTGCAGGAACAGTAAGCTGTCATAACCCTCATTTCTAAGCTCAAATACTGTGTCATACCCTCTGCCTTCCGAATTATACGTTCTTTGATGCTCTTGTTTTTCATTTCGCTATATATTTTTATTTCCATTGTGCTTTATATTCTTTTGAAGATATATAAACATACATCTTTTAACAGAAATTTTGAAAAGCCAGGAGCTTCTTGCCACTTAAATATTCATTATGTTTGGCATTTTATATTAATCCTTTTGTGATGATGAATACCTATCTTCAGCCTCGGCTTATGCTATCTTCAATTTATAATACAATTACTAGAAAAGTATAATAAGGTTTGAGAGAACGAGAGAAGGAAGAAAACAGAGAGAGAAAGAAAGGAGAATTCAGAGAGAGATAAGAAACGTATGGTCTGCATTACTAGTGAGCTTATCGCTAATCTGTGCTTATATATAGAGAAGAGTAGCTTGGTGTGCGAGCTAGTACAAAAGGCAGAACAGTCCCTTCATTCTCAAGTTGGTTATGATAGCTGTAACTAACTTACAGCTGTCCTATCGTAGCTGGCACTATTCTAACAGCCAATATTTCTCTCATAACTAACTCTTGTAACTCTTCTCTAGACTTTACAAGCTCATTCTATTATGATGAATGGTCTTTGGTAACAAATGAGCAAATCTTTTCTAATTTTGTTGAGGCCTAAACATGAAATTGTTGAATTTTGCTTGTTATAATTAAATTTATTAAAGTTATTGTATGGTAAGAGTTTTTGGACAAAACATATAAAGACAGGAGATAGAGATAATTGTGCAAATTTTGTGCATATCTGTATGTCTCCTCTAGTGTTTTGTGTTTGTTCTCTGATGATTGCCAAATGGGGCCTTAGTATAGCTACATGCTTTTCATCTATACCTCAATCTGCTCTCTTTCATACGTGTGATCAGCTCCGATATTCTGCATGTATTTAGTTTTTCTCCCAAGGCTTTGTTTGGCATTGCAATACATTCATTTTTCATAACATGTTGCAGGCCGAGTGGATGGCGCCTGAAGTGTTAAGAAATGAACCTTCAAATGAAAAGTAAGCTCGGTTATCCTTGGTTTTCATCATTAAGTTTTTTTTATTTTGCTTTTGGAGGAGAATTTCATAGTCTGTTTTCCTCTCTAACCTGAATCATCTGGCATAGGGAAAAATTAAATTTGAATTTTCATTACACATGACATAACTATTGTTCTTTGGCTTCCTTGTCTCGTCGATCTTCTCATTGGCTTTGCCACCCTTTTAAGCCCTTCACAATTTTATGATTATGACAAGTGGTGATTGGATATCCAGGTGCGATGTTTATAGCTTTGGAGTCATATTATGGGAGCTCTCTACTTTGCAACAGCCCTGGGGTGGAATGAATCCGATGCAAGTTGTGGGTGCTGTTGGTTTCCAGCATCGTCGCCTTGACATTCCAGATGATATGGACCCTGCCATCGCGGATATTATCAAGCAATGCTGGCAGACGTGAGTGTACTCTTGCATTATTCTTGAATCATTTTTAAACTAGAAAGACTTGATTACACAATTTTTAATCTAGAAAGGCTTGGTTGAAAAATATTTGTATAGTATATAGACTTAATTGAAAACTTCTAGACCATAGGGATTTGTCGAAAGTAGTTTGGCATCTTCAGTGATGTCCTTGCAAATGTTTAAGCTTTAGGAACTTTTAGAATACTTCAGCTACATGAATAAAATACACATGACGCTTGGTGTGACTATATGATACTCTTTTTGTATTGTAGAGATCCAAAGTTGAGACCTACATTCGCTGAAATAATGGCAGCGCTGAAGCCGTTGCAGAAGCCTATCATTGGTTCTCAATCTCAAGTGCCGAAACCGGGTAGGCATGAGAAGGCTCAGTCATCAAGAGTTGGTGCAGACTCAGCAGGATAGGAAACAAGTATACAGCTAACCATATCTTTGTTCGTTTTTGCTGATAAAGTAAATGATGGGAAGACAAGTTGTATAGTATTTTTGCTCATTCACTCTTGTGATTCTTTTCAGTCTTGTCCCTTTTCTTTCCTTTTTTTATTTCTTTCTTTCCATTTTCTTTTAAAATGTTTTTTGCAATCTGCAGTGGAGTCATTATCAGGTTGTACCATTTGTTTGTAAACAATTCTTTTGTAATTTTGTTATAATCAATTCTAAATTTTGATGTGCATAAATTATTAAATTATGAGATGTTGCAGTTGCAGCTTGAATGGAAGAAGCATTGATAGTGGGTGTAAATTGTTTGCTGCTGTAAATGCAAATCTATCACTTATTATTATTATACAAAGGAAAAGTATATAGAACCAAAAGCTTACCAACAAAAAACTAAACAAAATCTCATTAATTTATATTAATAATTAATTTTAAATTTTTAAATTCAAAATTTTAAAAATTAAAAATTAATTAAGTAAACCTAATTAAAAGTGTTCGTATGGAAGAAGAGGGACATGTGGTTCAACTGTCATTGGATCTGGAAGGCATTTGGGAGGGGCAAAATGGGAAGTGGTGGAGCCACTGAATAACAATAACAACATGGGAGTAATAGTCTATCTTCAAAAAACATTCATTTAATATGAAAAAAAAAATTCAAATACTTAACAAAAGAAACACCCAATTATATTTTAGTAAAAATAATTAAATATCTATAAAATTTTTAAAAAAATATGAAATTTTTAAAGAAATAGAGACATTCATATTTGCAATACAAAAAAATTTGAAAAATATATAAAAGAATATCCATTTAGTATAAAAAAAAACATTCTGATACTTAACAGAAGAAACATCCATATATATTAATTCGTAGAAATTTTGAATTCACCCAAAAGTATTTCGCTGGTTTTTTACTAAAATCTTTTTGGTTCCCTAGTATTGCTCTTATATAAATAAAAGTTGATACTAAGTTCTTTTATATTGTGTTTAAGCCATATTTTTTTTAATGATGCTAACTTGGCAAAATCTAAAAATTAACCAATCATTTTTTAGTAAAAGATTTTAAAAAATAAAAGAAAAAATTTTTAATCTATTATTACTCAATTAAAACATAAAGTACTAATTAAATACAATAAAATCACCAAAAGAAATAAGTACAATAAATATATATGTAAAAATTATAAAAATTCAGTTACAAATATTAAAATTCTACAATTTATACTCTTACTACTACATTATTTGATTGTCTATTTTTATTATATAAAAGTTGATATCCTAAATTCTTCTATATTGTGTTTAAGTCATATTTTTCCTTCTAACAATGCCATGTCAGCAATTTTACTTGACAAAACTTGAAAATCAACCATTCATCTTTAGTAGAAGATTTAAAAAAAATAAAAGAAAAAAAATTCTTAATCTATTATTATTCAATTAAAACATAAAGTACTAATCAAATACAATAAATATATATTAAAAATATCATAATAATAATTATAAAAATTTTCTGTTACAAATATTAAAATTCTACAACTTATACATGTTTTATAAAATTTTATAAAATTAATTCATTCTTTTATAAAATTTGCCATATTTTCTAACTACATTCAAATATATTATGATTATAAAATTAATTCATAATTTTATATTTAAATTTTTAGTATTTTTTATTCTCATTCATTTTTCTAAACTCAATTAAGTTTAAATTTGACACATCTCTTTACTAGGTATATTCAAATATAGCATGATTATAAAACTAATTTATATTTTTGGTGTTTCTCATTTATTTTTTATTTTTTTTAATTATTTGCAGTCCTAAAAATACCATATGAGAATATTAGAAGACAACTAATATTTTTATCCGTAATAACATTACGGGAATATAAATTTTTGGGTAAAGTATACTTTTTGTCCCTAAAGTTTGGCAAAATTTTTTAAAATACCTCTAAGTTTTATTTTGTTTCAAATTTGTCCCAGAAATTTTCAAATTGTATCACATATATCCTCGATGGCTAAATTTTCAAAAAATTTAAGACCAATCTAACAATATTGTATGAAAATTATGCTTGATTTGCTTGTGTTGAGAGGTTATTCTTATGAAATTGTTATTCAATCTGTCTTAAATTTTTTGAAAAATTAGCTGTCAGGGATATATTTGATGTAAATAAAAAATTTTTGGGACAAAATTGAAACAAAATAAAATTTAGGGGTATTTTTGAAACTTTTGTCAAACTTCAGAGACAAAAAATATACTTTACCTTAAATTTTTAAATTACAGTCCATTTTGTCGTGACAATATAGATTATGCATGGTACAAAAGATTTATAGAATCAAACTATTTTTACAAAAAAGTTGTAGGTTGACAAAAATCTCCGATTAAGAAAACCAAGGTCTCTGTAGATAAAAAATCAAATAATAAGATTTTTAGTTATTATTTTTATATGAAAAGTCTAATTTTTTATTAATAATTAATTTTAACATTCGTTATCTAAAATTTGAAACAATTAAACGTGTATACTTTTACATTTAATTAGATATTAAGTCTGTTGCACAAATAGAAATAATTAATTTTTATACTTTCTATTTAAAAATAATATTTTTTCTCTCTATGTATATAAAAATATAATTAGATATTAACATAAAAAATTATATTGATAGTTATAAAATTAACTCAAAATTAATTTTTTTAAACAATTGAATCTTGATTCTAACTTTTGATTTTGACATTAGTATTCTCTTCAAATTATATGTAATAAATTTTTGAAAGAAGAGAATTGAAAATATGGATAAAAAAGATAAGCGGTGAAAATTTAAAACTAAATAAAAAATTAAAAAAATTATGTATATAATAATAATATTTTTTATTTGAATTATATTATTTTGTTAATTTTATTTTCTGTATAACAGAAAGGTAAAAAAAATAGAGAATAAGAGAAAAGAAAGAGAAAGATAAAGATGAAGAATGAGCGAGAGTGAGAGTTTGTTAATTTTAAAAGAAAAAAAATTATATTTTAATTGTAATAAAAAATATTGGATGACATATTTTGATTTGTCAAATTATTAGTACAAAATATAAATTATATATAGAGTGAAAATGGTAGAGAAATATAGAAAAATGGAGAGAGGTAGATGAGAGAATTTAAAAAGGGAGTTTATTAATTTTGGAGTCTCTCAATTTTAATAAGAGGTGTTATGTGACACATTTGGTTATTAAATTAGAAAGTAATATGTATACATAATATAGGTATATTTCAATTTCAATTTCAATTTTAATATTTCAATTCTAATTTTAATGCAATTAAAGAATATCATGTTTCACATTTTGATTGTCAAATTGGTAATTAGTCATTGATAATGATATATAAATTAAAAGAGATAAAGTGATTGAAGGAATGAGAAAGATAGAGAAAGAAAGAGGGAGGAGGGAGAACTCTTTAATTTTGGAGGAAAAAATTTGATTTCAATTGTAATAAGGAAATGACATGTGACACATTTTGGTTGTAAAATTAGTAGAGATGAAGAAAAAAATTCTTTAATTTTGGAGGAAAAGATAGATTTGATTTCAATTAGGAGTGACATGTGACACATTTTGGTTGTAAAATTAATAATAAAGAGAAAAAAATTCATTAATTTTAGAATAAAATATTTGATTTTAATTGTAACGAAAAAGTGACGTATGCCATATTTTAATGACAACTAAAGCAAATATAAAAATAGAACCAATTTAAAGATGTAATTTTGTACAACTTTAACATAAAAAACAGTTTAAATTTGGCATATCTCCTTACTAGGTATATTCAAATATATCATGATTATAAAACTAATTTATATTTTTGGTGTTTTTCTTTCTCATTCATTTTTTAAAATTTTTTTCTTTAGTTATTTACAATCTAAAAATAAAATACCATATAAAAAAATAAAATATGACAATTAAAATAAATGTAAAAATAAAAATAATAAATTAAGATGTAATATAAAATAATTTAAATTTAACATTAATTTACATATTATCTAATCAATCTCTAAATAATATAACACTTATTTAAATATATTATATAATATAATTAATTTACCTATTCACGCATATTAAAACGTCAATTGACAGAAAAAATAATGATGATCGATGAAGAGATAATTTTGTTCCATAATTCCAAATTCCTCCTCTACGTGCCCATTACAAATTAGTAAATATTATTTTTTGTTTAAATAAAAAATCTTAAACGGTTATATAAATATTTTATACTTTAACAAAATTAAACTTAAAAGATAATTATTGTACAACGTTGCTGTTCACAATTATTTTATTTAAACAAAATTACCTTTTTTAAAAAATAATTATTGTCTAAAATAAATAATAATTTTTTTTTTATGTTTCAGACCTAGGGTCTGGGATCCCAAACGATCCAATGACGACCTGACTCCAAATTAAAGTAATCTCTACAGCTTAAATGGATCAAAAAATTAAAAACTAATAACTAACATTTAAATTCAAATATTTTTTATCTTAATCAATAAGATAAAATAAAATAATAAAAAAAATTATATAAGGGACCTAACTAGGAGTGACAAAACAGGCCGGTCCGTTCTAATCCGTTCCGCCTTGCTCCGCCTAGGACCGCCTCATAAATAGAACAGACCGACCCGTTCTGCCAATTAAAATGGGTTCAAAATGCTAGCCCATCCCGCTGTGACAGATTGGCGGATTGGCGGACTAACCCGCTTGACTCTTTTTTTTTTGAAAAATAAAATTCATTAAAATTAACAAAAAAATAATAATTAAAAAATAAATACAAATAAAAAATAGTCAAATTATAATATAATTTTTTACTATTTTTTTTTAATTTTTAACTTCAATAAAATAGTTCAAAATAATATTTACCAGCCCGCTCCGCCCCGCCAAAACCCGCCAATTTGGCGGTGCGGGTTTGGCGGATTTTTTAATTTGGCGGGCTCCAAATCCTAACCCAACCCGCCTTTTTTAGCGGGTTTAGCGGATCGGCCCGGCGTACTCGACCCGTTTTGCCACCCCTAGAGCTAACGGCTCTCTCAGATACGTTACATACCCCTAATTATACCTATAACCTCTTAGACTCATTTTAACTTGAGTGTCGGATTATTTTTGCAGGTACCACCCTCGCCGCTCTAAAGGTCCAATCGCATCATCACCAAGACCGACGAGTCTTTGATCCATCCATCAACCCGTCTGAAGCCATCCTTATACATCTTATAATACACTTATATATTTAATTAAGGGAACATTTTGTAACATATAAATTAAATTAATTTATACTTTAGAGGTAAATATCAAATTAGTATCCTAAAGATTTTGCCACTAATAACATGGTATTCGACTTTTGTTATTGACAAAATAGTCCTCAAATAATTTTAAAAATTGACAAACATGCCCTTGAAATTGTCGGAGCACATCTCTAATGAGAAAGATGTTGAGGTGGCCACCGTAATTTGATGACAAGGTAACTTTGTTTTGAGCTGAAATTTTTAATTAAATAAATTCTAATCCTAATGAAAATTTCCTAAATCAATTTGGCTTTTCTAAATCAATTTGGATTTGCCCTAAACCCTAAATTTCTCTTTTTGATCACGAGTTCTCCCAAATTATAAAATTAGAAGATGCATATAACTAGGGCTTGTGAAAAATCTGCGACGAAAAGAAAGAACCCATCAATGCAAGCTTTTGTAGTGGATGGTGGTTCAGATATTATGAGAAAAATCTACGATGAAACATGCTTTTGTCCTCTTCCAGTGGTTCTGTCGAAATCAAAGACAATTAGCAACCCTGATAGATGATTTCTGCAACACCCTGATAAAATTGGAATGTTTATGGATATATAACGAAGAAATTCATTAGCTCTTCTTGTTCCGTCTTATCTGGTTATCCAATTTTGGTGTGCAATATTTTTTTAATCTGTGAATTTGTTGTCTCGTGCTAGAGCACACAAATGCGGTGCGGATATTTTTAATGATTAGATGAAATACAAGAGCAATGTGTGAAAGAAAAAGTATCTTTGAAAAATAGTAACATGGTCGGTAATCCAGAATCAAGGAAGAAAAGCAGAATCAATTTCAAGTGTGAGGATGGCTTGAAAATTGATAGGATGTTAATGGTATTATCTGTGGTGAATAAACTAAAGAAGCACCTTAAGAGGGTTGAATTGCTTCTGATTTTCATTTGTATATTAATTGGATTAAATTTTGCTTTGAATATATTTTATTTGGCTAAGTAGGTATACAGTGAAAAATTTAGGAGCTAGCAATAACACTTTATTGCTTTGTAATGTTGAAATTATTGTAATTGAGATTAATTATTCTTCTATGAATGAACTAATCATGAATAGATGCTGTCTTTTTCTTGTTCTGTGAATGAATTATTGTTGCTGTGATGTGAGCAAACTAAATAAAAGACAATGTTGCCTTTAAAAATAATTGTAACACAAGATTGAATTTAGCCAAATTCCATCCTAAGTGACAAAATTTCATCCTAATTGACAACAAGTTATAATAAGTAATAATGTTGCAGATACTCTGCTTAGCACTAATAATGCTCAAGGTCTCAAATAATCTAAATTAGGCACAACAAAATACTTCCAACATAACATAAAAATAGAAAACATAAATGTTCAGAGTAGTATACTTCAAACCCAAAATAACACTAATATTCTATAACATCCCATAACATGAAAATAGAAAATATAAATATTCAGAGTAATATACTTTAGACCCAAAATAATACTAACATCTCACTGAATAACCAAGAATCTCGTATCAAATCTTCTTCACATTTATGGATGACTTTATTAGTGGTGACTCTTCAAAAAGGGGTGGATATAAAACTTATGAATTTGTTCTGGATGGCTAGACTTGCTGTTGCCATGATTTTTCTAATCACACTTGGTGACCTAAATGGAGTTGATGCTTGCGCTTGAAGAGTGGATCTAACCATTGGATCTTGTATCATTGATCAAGACCCATTATTTGAGACTACAACACTCAATGGCCTTGTTGAAATTGGAGGTGTAGACTAATAGGAGTCCTGACAACAAGATGTTTAATCCTAGTTTGAGGAGGGGGTGGTGGTGTAGCTGTTGCATATTGTGCGAGAGTTGGTGGTATTGTTGAAGTGGTTGTCACTCTTTTTCGAGAAGTGCTGCCTCTTCCTCTTGCAAAAAATTGGTTCCCCCTAATAAAAGTAGGTCTGCTTCTCCTTATAGTTATTGGTGTTGTTAACCTTGTGGTCACTTGAAGTGCTATTTTTGAGCCACTTGCTGCTATAACCAAGTTTGATGCTATTGATATAATGCCTGCATTAGGGGGTGGTGTAGTTGTTGTAGTGGCCCCAGAATTAATAGAAATCTAGATTATTTTGGCAATCAGTTAAAACAAAAGTTAAATAAGTTTAGATCCAACACTTTGTGAAGGGAGACATGGTAACCTTTCATATTGCTCTCTCAATACTCTTGATTTGGTATATTGATAATGTAAAACTGATAAATCCTATTGTATGCTTCTATGGTGAACTTGTAATGAACATAATTTTTAGATTTCTCATTCTTTCTTTATATTGCTGCCAGAGACGGATACATGGGAGACAAGCGAAGGCCTGGCCCCGACTTTTTTTTTTAAAAAAAGTAGTAGTCAGAAGTCCAACCCAACCTAAATAAAACATAATAGTTTTAAAAATTTTTTTAAATTCCTAAAACTAATTCTCTTTCTTCACGTTTCCTATTCTTTCCTAATCCTCTTGTTTCTTCACAAGTCACAAGTCATGCGACATCCTCACTGGGTCATGTCACTGCCATTGTCCAGTCTCCAGTGAAATTTTCAATCATATTTATATCAATTAAAGAAAGGTACCAACTGCCAAGGTATTTATTTTATTTTTTACTTCTTTTATATAATTACATAAAATTATTAATTAATAAAATACATTTTTTATTATGAAATAATATAATTTTATTTCTTTGTATTTACATAGACAAATTGTTGACCTATTTTTAAAATTTATTCTCTCTTATTTTTTTATTTTATTTTTTAATGAAATTGATAGTGATTTAGTAAAAAAATTATTATTATTGATGTTTAATTAATAAAATATACTTAGACTTTGTTTATTCATGTAAGTATATAATTATTTGAGTTCTTTTTTTTTCAAGTAAAAAGAAACTAGAACATTTTATGATGAAAAAGCAAAGTAAAATTGATGCAATTTTTAAGAGAAAAGTTGATGATGTTGGAGTTCAAATAAGTCAATCCTCTAATCTTATTTCACAAGAAGGTCAAGTAAGTGAGCTTTCTAATCTTACTCAAAATACACGTCAACATGAAACTAAAGTACCAAGATTAGAAAGAGATGTTGATATCTCTTTACTAGAAAGGGATCCAGGAAAGCGACGTCCAATTTGGCAGTATAATGTCAATGAACGTGATAAGATTCGTAGAGCATATAAACATAATAGATGGGTCATACCAACCAACAAATATTAGCTATCCAGCTTCTGGTAATAACAATCATCGTCGATATTTTCAATTTTTTTGGTTTAAGAAATTTTCAAGTTAGTTAGAATATTCACCAGAAAAAGATGCTGCTTATTGTTTGCATTACTACTTGTTTGGTAAACATTATGGTGCTCGTAATGATGGAAAAAATGCATTTTCAGAGTTAGGATTTAGTAATTAGAAGAAAGTAAACAATGGAGTAAATTGTGCATTTGTATGTCACGAGGATTCTATTCCTAATTCTTTCCATAATTTATGTGTGAAATCTCGTGATGATTTAATGGCTCAATCTAAGCATATAGACAAAGTTCTTGATAGGCATAGTGATGAAATTATTGCAAATAACCGTTTAAGGTTGAAGACATCTATTAATGCTATTCGATGGCTTACATTTCGAGCATGTGCATTTAGAGGCAATGATGAAAGTCCTGGATCTTTGAATAGGAAAAATTTTATTGAGTTAATTAAGCTTTTAGCTTCCTGTAATCAGAATGTTGATAATGTTGTCCTTGAAAATGTTCCTGGAAATGCTCAATATATATCTCCTGGTGTTCAAAAAGATATATTGCATATCTTTGCTAGAAAAGTGCATGCAACAATTCGAGAAGAAATTGGTAATTCTAAATTTTGTATAATTATTGATGAAGCAAGAGATGGGTCAAAGCGAGAACAAATGTCTGTGGTTTTGAGATTTGTAGACAAGCACGATTGTATTCAAGAAAGATTTTTTGATCTTATACATATTTCTGATACATGTTCAATGACAGTAAAAACAGAAATTTCATCAGTTCTTTCTCGTCATAATCTTGACGTCCAAAATCTTAGGGACAAGGGTACGATGGAGCTAGTAATATGCATGGTGAATGGAATGGATTGCAAGCTCTATTTTTTAAAGATTGCCCTTTTGCTTATTGATGCGTGGGCATCTTTCTTATCTTTTCCTAGTGAATTTGCACTTAAATTGTTGAGTTTAATCAAGAATAAATTATCTTTTAGCCACTATGGATGCTACTTTGAGTCTTGTGTAATTCTATTTATTTTAGGTAGCATTCAGCTGGATTTGATGGAGTTTCTGCAGCACAAGAATTGAAGGAGAAAACCAGCGAGGAGCGATGCGTGCACGTGCTTGACGCGTGCGCGTGATTTGGAGCTTTCCATGGCGACGCGTGCATGTGGCTGACACGTACGCGTGATTTGAAGATTTGCACGGCGACGCGCGCGCGTACCTGACGCGTACGCAAGACACGCGAAAAAGACTATCAACGCGTACACGTGACTGACGCGTACACGTGACTGACGCGTACACGTGACATGCGCCACGTGCAGAAAACACTGGGGGCAATTTCTGGGCTGCTTTTGACCCAGTTTTTAGCCCAAAAAGCACAAATCAGAGGCTGTAGAGTGAAGAAATCAAGTGGTCCCCATCCATCAATTGAAGACTTGCTGATTTCCATAATTAATTCTGATTTAAATTTAATTTTAAAATAGGAAAAGATATTTTTTAGTTTTAGAAAGTAGATTTTAAATTTATTAGGATTAGATATAAAATGATTTGGAATTAGTTAACTTTGGATTCCATCAGATTGGAACTCAATACATTTTACCTGAATCCTTATTTTCTCTCTGAACCATGAGCAACTAAACCTCCACTGTTAAGGTTAGGAGCTCTGTCTATTGTATGGATTGATGCTATTATTTTTATATTTTAATTCATATTTTGATTTATATTTCAATAATTATTTTCGTTCTTTATTTTATGAATTTGGGTGGAATGGAAGTATGACCCATGTTCTAATTGAGTTCTTGTATAACTTGGAAAAGCTCTTTACTTGAACAACAGTTTGAAAATATATTATCCTGAATTTCTAATTGTTTGTATTTAACGGGATACGTGACATAAAATCTCCTATTTTTGGATAATTAGGATTCTTGTGGCATATAAACTGGAATTTGATCATCACCCTCTAATTGGAATTAATTGACCAAGGAATTGGTAGTCGATGAATTTTAGAGGAGACTAGGAAGGTCTAAGGAATTATGGTCTAGTCACAAATAGTTTGCCATGAATTAAATCTTACATGATTAAAATAATTAATGAGAAAAGTCAATCAGGAAAATAGATAACTCTGAAGCCTTAACTGTTTCTCAATATTTGGTTTCTAACTTATTTACGTGTCTATCTTTTGATATTATGAGTTACTGTTTAATGCTCTTTGAACATCCAAACACTCTTTTCTGCTTGCCTAACTAAGTAAATCATTTAACCATTGTTGCTTAGTCCATCAATCCTCGTGGGATCGACCCTCACTCACCTGAGGTATTACTTAGTATGACCCGTGCACTTGCCGGTTAGTTTGTGGTTATAAAATTACCGCACCAAATTTTTGGCGCCGTTGTTGGGGATTGACTGTGATTAACAACTATCAGTTGTTTGATTGCTTAGATTAGGCGTTTTATTTTTTAATTTTATTAAAATTTATTTTTAATATTTTTGAAAAAAGAAAAAAGAAAAAATATTTTAATAGCACTAATATTTTTAGTAATTTTTGAAATTAAGTTTGGTGTTTCCTAGTTTAGGTTACCTCACTGGAAATTTTCTGCACTCTGACGTAGAGAGTTCCATTTTTTTTCTTGTCTTTTGTTTGTTTATGCGCAGGAACAGAGACAAAGAACATCTCTTAGACTTTGATCCTGAACTTGAAAGGACTTTCAGGCGGCGTTTACAACAAGCTAGACTTTGCAAGGCTGCAGAATCTACTATGGATTCTAACAATGCTAATAATGCCAATGTGACAAATTTGAAATGGGGATGAGCAACAAAGGAGAGTGCTTGGCTCTTATTCTGCTCCTATTGCAGATCTTTATGGAAAAAGTATTGTGGTGCCTCCTATAGTTGCAAACAACTTTGAATTGAAGCCACAATTGGTCACCCTGGTGCAACAAAACTGCCAGTATCATGGTCTTTTCCACGAAGACTCAAATCAATTTATTTCCAATTTTCTGCAGATTTGTGATACTGGGAAGACAAATAGAGTAAACCCAGAGGTGTACAAACTCATGCTCTTCCTATTTGCTCTGAGGGATGGAGCAAAGCTATGGCTAGATTCCCAACCCAAGGAGAGTTTAGACACTTGGAACAAGGTTGTTACTGAGTTTCTTACTAAATTCTTTCCACCAAAGAAGCTGACTAAGCTTAGGGTGGAGGTTTAGACCTTCAGACAGAAGGATGGTGAAACTCTTTATGAAGCTTGGGAGAGATACAAGCTACTGACTAGGTAATGCCCTCCGGACATATTCTCCAAATGGACTCAGCTAGATATCTTTTATGAAGGCATGGGGGAAAATGTCCAAGATATGCTTAGATAATTCTGCAGGAGGTTCATTGTACAAGAAGAAGACGCCGGAGGAGACTATTGAGCTTATTGAATGGTTGCTAGCAACCAATATTTATACTCATCTAAAAAGAATCATGTGAACTCTGAGGCTCCTCAGAAGAAGGGTGTCATGGAAGTAGAAACTCTTAATGCTCTTCTTGCTCAAAACAAGCTTATGTCTCAGCAAATAAGTCTACTTACTCAACAGATGGGTAGCATGCAAGTCTCAGCTATCAACACCCAAAATCCACCTCAAGAAGCCTCTTATGACATGACAGGTAATTTTGTGCAAAATGATAATTATGATTGTGCTCAATTTTCTTCTGAATAGGTCAATTACATGGGGAGTGCTCCTAGAAATTCCAACAATGATCCCTATTCTAAGACATACAATCAGGGGTGGAGAAATCACCCAAATTTTGGGTGGAGAGAGCAACCTCAGAGGCCACAGAATTTTAATCATAATTCTCAGGTAGTTTTCAACAGAATAATTTTAATAACCACCAGTTTCAGTCATCTCAGCAAGCAACTCCTCAGCCCCAACAGAATAATGATTTGGAAGCAATGTTGATAAGTTTTAGACAGGAAACCAGAGCATCAATCAAGAACTTAGAGATTTAGATGGGTCAATTAGCCACAAAAGTTAATGAAATTGATCAAAGGACCACTAATAGCCTTCCTGGTAATACAGTAGTGAATCCAAGAGAGAAATGCAAGGCTATCACCTTGATAAGTGGACAAGTGGCAAGTATGGAAGCACAAGTTGCTGAGGAGCCAATTGAAAAAGATTGCAAGGTTATTCAACTAAGAAGTGGTAAAGTAGCTGGCTCTGAGACCAAGGTCAATGAATAGTTAGTTGAAAAAGAAGCTCCAGAGGAGAAGAAGGAAGAAATAGAGCATGCCCCTCCAAAGCGTGCGAACAACCCATTTCCATACTCTCTTAACACTCATCCTACATTGCCAAAGGCTGCTGAGTACAAGCCTAAGATACCATATCCACAGAGACTTCAAAAAGAGACCAAGGACAAGCAATTTTCAAAGTTCTTGGAAGACTTCAGAAAGTTTGAAATCAATATTCCTTTTACTGAGGTTTTGGTGCAAATGCCTATCTATGTCAAGTTCATGAAAGAGTTGTTGTCAAAGAAGAAGCGTTTAAAGGGAGATGAGACAGTAGTCCTGACTAAAGAATATAGTGTCGTAATTCAGAATAACTTGCCAAGGAAGATGCCAGATTCAGGGAGCTTTCAAATTCCATGCACCATTGGGAGCACCACATTTGAGAAAGCATTATGTGTATGGGAACAAGCATCAATTTGATGCCCATGTCCGTGATGAAGAAGTTACAAATCCAAGAGGCACAACTCACAAAGATAGCATTACAGATGGCAGACAAATCTACGAAGCTTGCATACGGATTAGTGGAGAATATCTTGGTCAAAGTGGGTAAGTTCTTCCTCCCAACAGATTTTGTGATTCTTGACACAGGGGAGGATGAGAATGCCTCTATAATTCTAGGAAGACCATTCCTAGCCACTGGAAGAGCTCTGATTGATGTAGAAGTGGGTGAATTAGTGCTTAGAGTGCATGATGAGCAACTAGTCTTTCATGTCTTCAAAGATGTACATTCAGTAGGTCAAGAAGAGAGGTGCATGCAGACTGAGCTCATTAATCCAACCCTTCAAAAACCCCCTGATGATGCACATCAGAATCTACAGCTCAAACCTCCCTTGGTAACAACCAATAAAATTCCTCCTGATATCAAATCTAAGTTTGATGTTGGGAATCCATCATCCACCAAGGAAGAGGGTCCTAAAAAGAAAGTACCCAGAGGATGAAAAAACAAAAAGATCCCCACTGAAGGTTTCTCCCCAGGAATGAAAGTGGTGTTGACTAGCAATCCAAAGTGGATTTATACAGTAACCAGAATCCTTTCTCTGGAGCATATTGAGCTACCTTATGGAGACACAGGAAAGAAGTTCAAAGTAAGGGGTGAAGAGCTGAGCCCCTATGATCCTCCTCCTTATAGGAGCTGACCGTCAAGCTAGTGACGTTAAAGAAGCGCTTGTCGGGAGGCAACCCGATAATTTCGTATCCTTAGTTATTTTTTGTAGTAGTAGTTTTCTTACTTATTTGATTTTTATTGAGTTTTCACTATTTTACTGATCATGCATCTATTTTAGAAGTAGGAACTGAATATTTCACACAAAAAAATGAGCACACGACGCGCAAGTGTTGCTGGCGTGTACGCGTCATATGTGTGTGCGTGGAAAATAAAAGTGAACAGAGATTTGCGCGGGAGTGGCGAAGGAAGTGTGCCTTGCGCACAAATTGTCTCACGCATACGCGTCCATGACGCGTGGGCGTCAATTGCAATTTTGGCACTCCACGCGTACGCGTCAAGCACGCGCACGCGTGGATGAATAAAATCGGCGTAAAAGGTGTTTTAGCTAGAGAGTTATGTTGGTGTGGGGCTGAAACTATGCTGGGCGCACAAGCCCCACCACGCGGACGCGTCCCTGACGTGTTCGCGTCGTTTTCCCATTCTGGTCGTTCATGCGTACACGTACGTGTCGCTTGAAGTTCGTGCGATCCACGCGTATGCGTCGCATGCGACGCCCAATTGAACCACATCAGTGCCTGATTTCAAATCATCCACCTCGCAAATCCTAATTCTCTCTTGTTCTTTTATCTTTTTATTCTTCTTTCATCATATTAATTACTTTTATGTCTTTCTCTGTTTGCAGTTCTTATTTGCTTGAGGACAAGCAAACCTTTAAGTTTGGTGTTGACGTTTCGCTTATGGCTTTTCTGTCTAGCACCAAAGGGAGAAGAATGTTCTTCATGAAGGAATGAGATGACCACCAGTATAACTGAGGTGGTTGCGTTCCTTTCATTCTATTTCTCCTCCATTCTTATTGTGTTATCTTCTGTTTTTTGTTGCTTTGATTGCTTGCATGATCTTTAGTAATATGATAAAAAATTGTCTCATGTATTACTCACTAAAGCTTGAATTCAAAAGAAAAAAAGTGATGTATTACATGAGAAATTGAGTTATATTTAAGAGTAGTCTTATTTACTTAAATGTGGTGGTATTATTTGTGATATTTGAATGCATGGTATGAACAATGCATATTTGAATTTGAATCAAGGGATATTGATGTATAAGGAACAGGAATTTAGAGAATTATTATGACTTCTCTGAAATAAATAAAAGTTTAACCCTTGAAACAAAAGAAACAGAAAAAGAAAAAATAATTAATAATAAAAGCAAGGTCGAAGGCTCTGAGCATCAATGACTAGGGAGGTCAGACATGATTAAAAGCTTAAAGAGTTGTTTTCCTAGTCATATGCTTGTGGTGTGATTGTGTCAAGTAATCCTTGAGACAGAACACTTAAAGTCGAGACCAAGTGCGTTTAACAGAGTATGCCAAAGGTTTTGAGCACCACTGTATGGGAGTAACTGAAAGAAAAATCAGAACTCAAAGAGAGTTCCCCAGTTAAGTGCTTGTGGTGTTTCTGTGTCAAGTAACCCTTGAGACAAAATATTTAAAGTCACGGCTAGGCTCAAGGTGCAAAACACCAAAGAAAAATAAATTAAAGTAAATTTTGCTGTGTTCAAGGATTAAACTGAAATGTTAAAAGAGTAGAGAATTCATAATATTATCCGAATTCTAATTTCGAATGACAGTAACATTCTTCTGATTCAAAGGAGAGTGAGATGCCAAAACTATTCAGGATTGCAGTTATAAACCCCACTATAAGAAGAGACATGAGCTTAATCGAACTCTCATTCTCATGCAAATTCACATCCTAAGCCTATATTAGTTTTGGTTGCTTGGGGACAAGCAACAGTTCAAGTTTGGTGTTGTGATGCGTGAGCATCTTTCTTATCTTTTCCTAGTGAATTTGCACTTAAATTATTCAGTTTAATCAAGAATTAATTATCTTTTAGCCACTATGGATGCTACTTTAAGTCTTGTGCAATTCTGTTTATTTTAGGTAGCATTCAGTTGGATTTGATGGAATTTCTGCAGCACAAGAATTGAAGGAGAAAACCAGTGAGGAGCGACGCATGCATGTACTTGACGCGGGCACGTGATTTGGAGCTTTTCATGGCTTTGGCTTTATCCTTCTGGGATGCATTATTTTCAGCCTTAATGGTATCTCCAAGATCCATTGAATCAAGATGGATTTCAGCATCTAATATCCATGATAAATAATTGTTTCCAGATATATCAAGAGCATTGAATTCAAGATGAGAGAGCTTCGACATAATGAAAATATTACCTGAGTCTTCCTAAAGATTTGATCAGAGTCTCGTGCTGATAACGTGTTGTAAAATAAATAAAAGATATAAAATAAAGATGTATAAATAGAAGACTCTAGTATTAAAATAATTAGCTCAATAATATTTATATATATATAATAATATTATATGTTGTATTGTGTATATATATACAAAGATAGAAAGAAGTATTAAAAACAAAAAGAGAGAGAATTGCATTTGTTTATTGTTACTATCTCAATATAATAAAGATGATTAATATTGCTATTAATATTATATGTAAAGAGTAATAGAAAATAGAATTTAAAATACTTATAAAATAAAAGAAGAGAAAGAATTGTAGTAAAAATATAAGGAGAAGAATATTTGATTGTAACATAAAGAGGGAATAGATTTTTTTTATTACTTGCTTATGTTGCTACTTAAAGCCTAAGATCATTCCTCTATTTATACAAATTCAAGATTCACATTTTCAAAAGTTAGAAAGCATGCACCGTACATTCTTAAATGCATGTACTTTTCAAGAGTGCTTGTTGAGTAGATATAGAATGAATATGGACATCCATATCGTAACATTTGTAACATTTATCTGTAGATTTATCTATCTATGAAAAAATAGAGATGTATTTGGTTTCAAAATGGGCCCAACCAAAATGAGAAACAGATTAAGCATGAAAAACTCTAGAAGAAATTAAATGCAATGTATATTATCAAAAGCGTTAATGACTGGGAAGTTATCAATGTGCCTAAATGCTATGGATTTACGTTCAGTTTGGATAAACAGCTTAAATAAATTATTTTTAAAAA
>NC_029776.3:93704766-93706816 GCF_000817695.3 Arachis duranensis
GTAAAAAATTTAAAAAAATTAGTTTTAAACCTTTCCAGACGGCCTTATTCACCTTTGATCCAGGAAAGAGATAAATGGATGTCTGCGGATCGGATCGGATCGGATATGGCCAAAATTTCGATCCGATCCGCATTAAAATCATCGGATCGGATCGGATCCGATATCCGCGGTTTTTAAGGTGGGATCCGATCCGCAAATGTGCGCATCGGATCGGATATCGGATATCGGATATATCCGCAAAACACAAAAATATTTTTAAAAGTTTATTTTTATTGAAAAAATATCAATAAAATTCATTTTTTCTATTCTTTTAAATATATTTACTTTTAAAATAATATTAAAATACTTTTCTTAAATAATAAATTAAAATAATATAATATATATGATCATTATTAGTTGAAATAAAACATAAAAAGAATATTTACTTATTTATTTCTTTATTTTTGCGGATACGCGGATATGCGGATCGGATATGCGGATACCAACACAAAATCCGTAATCCGATCCTATTAGTGTGCGGATCCGATCCGAAAGCCTTGCGGATCGGATCCATATCCGCCATTTTCGGATCGGATTCGGATAAACACCGCGGATATGCGGATCGGATTCGATCCATGGACACCCCTAGAGATAATGATTCATTTTCTATCCTCTTTAAGTGCGTGTTGAGGAAGCAGGTTAGCAGGAGGCACCAACACATACTTGATCACTGTCGCTTCCATTTTCTGTTTTTTTAGGTTGTCTTTGCAATTACTGTTACTACTTTGCTTCTAATATTAAATTATTAATTTATATATATATCTATAAATATTATGTATCTTAAGAACAACTCTGATTAGAGTCCCTTCTCTGACAAAGAAAGACTTTGAAGCGTTGGAGTGAAGAGAAATGCAATTCCTTCACGGGAATTAAGACCATCTCCAGTAGAGAACTCATTCCAGTTCCTATTTATGGCCCACCTGTCATAAAAAGTAACTCCACATCAGCTTTTGCGTCATAAACAGTAAATAGGAACTCAAAGCATCTCTCTCTTCTCCATTAGGAGGAACAAACTTTAGTCCCTATTGTGGTCCCACTTAATTAATTAATTAAAATACTTGTAATTAATATAATTAATTTTTTTAATAATGTAATTTAAATATTTAAATTTAAAAACAATTCACTATTAAAAGATATTAATATTAAATAAATTCATATATAACAATAATACACAATAGATAATTCGGGGTTACACTAATTTGTAAAATTACTTAATACAAAGAAAAACATAATTAAACTCTATAGTTGACTCACTATTAAAAGATATTAATATTAAATAAATTCATATATAATAATAATACACAATAGATAATTCGGGGTTACACTAATTTGTAAAATTACTTAATACAAAGAAAAACATAATTAAACTCTATAGTTGACAACAAGCATTGTGAAATTGCCATATGTGTTCAATCAAGTCCTCCTTCAATTGTCTATGCTGCTGCCTATTTTGAAGTTGGGCATTTCTTTGGAGAAATTGATGGTATGGTGCAAAATCTTCCTCTCCCAGCTGAGGTTGTGATAAGCCATTTTCAACATCATCATACTCTAAGCCTTGAGCAAAATTTCCTGCATAACTGTCTCTTTCATCCTCAACAATCATATTATGCAATATAATACAAGCTCTCATTATGTTGGCAAGCTTTTTCTTTTCCCAAAAACGAGCTGGACCACGTATAATTGCAAAGCGTGCTTGCAACACTCCGAATGCTCGTTCCACATCTTTTTTTTGCTCTTCTTGGTATTGTGCAAATAACTTGCGTTTCTCACCTTGTTGCTTTGAGATTGATTTGACAAATGTGGCCCATTCAGGATAAATACCATCAGCTAAATAGTATCCCATTGTATAATTATTACCATTAATAGTATAATTTACCTCCAGAGCACGGTCATTTAGAATATCATCAAATACTGGAGAACGATCTAACACGTTGATATCATTATTTGAACCAGAAACTCCAAAGAACGCATGCCATATCCAAAGGTCTGAAGATGCTACAACCTCAAGTAC
>NC_029776.3:93706901-93710091 GCF_000817695.3 Arachis duranensis
ATTGTAGTGCTCTCGCCTATGCGCACATAATCATCAACAGCATCAGCTGCAACGCCATATGCTAACATCCGTATTGCAGCGGTACATTTCTGAAGTGGCGACAAGCCTCTTCTTCCAGTTGCATCAACCCTCTGTTGGAAATACGGATAGACATTTGAGAGA
Source organism: Arachis duranensis (assembly GCF_000817695.3). Classification (NCBI taxonomy): domain Eukaryota; kingdom Viridiplantae; phylum Streptophyta; class Magnoliopsida; order Fabales; family Fabaceae; genus Arachis; species Arachis duranensis. Next base: position 93,707,064 of record NC_029776.3, read on the forward strand.
GCGTGTACTATCCGAAGGAACACATCTCTTCTCATTCAAAATCTCCGTCGGAAAATGTCAGCATTATACACCGGTTCATCTGCAAAGTAATCTTGGAAAAGGCGATCATGTCCTGCTTCTCGATCTCTGTTGATCCATCTACGAGTAATTGGGATAGGGCTTCTATCGATATCTTCTTCTTCTGAATCTTCGAGTAAATACTCATCGATCCAGTTATCTATGAGTGTGTTATCTTGCCGTCTTCTTTTGCCATACAAAGCTTCATTGAACATATCATCAAAATTTCTAGCCATATGGAGAAATGTAATTTTTAGTTCTCTGTCGAGGTGAGAAACAAGAGTTGAAGTGGAGTTGTGGAGTCATTGATAGTTGATATTTATAAGTGTGTCTGCAATAAGTACCTTAACGGCTAGTTTTGTAACGGCTAGTTTTGCAACGGCTACTTTTGCAACGGCTAGTTTTGCAACGGCTAGTTTTTCTTAACGGCTAGTTTTGCAACGGTCACTTTCATGAACAATAATGACACAATAATATTGACTAATTTAAAAACTTACATCAGAAATAAATAAAACAAACTACATCACATACTAGTAATACGCAATAAATAAATAAGAACATACTACATAACTCTACGAATAGTTTTCTCACATGTAATCTCATGAAGAGCTCGTCATTATTCACTCATTGTAGACGTGTCAGCATTAAGTATTTGCATGTCCATTTCCCTTTCCCTTTCCTTAGCCATCCTCTCCATTTTTCTTTCTTTTGCATTTATCTCCATTTCTTTAATATACCTTTGAGTTTGTAATTCTTGTTCTTTCATTGCCGCTTGAATTTGTATCTCCTTCTCTTTGATTGCCATCATCTTTGCTCTATGTTCTTTCTCCTCTTCTCTTTCTTTTTCCCTTTCCATTAGTTCCTTTTCTCTAACATTCTTAATATCCTCCATGAGAGATAATTTTTTGACAACCGATGATTTTCTTTCGCTAAAATCTTCAGACATCTGTACTTTTCCCTTACCTTTTTGCTTGCTCTTCTTCGATCCTTGTGGGCGAACGGGAGTGTCCACAACGGGTTCGTCAGCCAACGGTGTTTCTGGATTTGATGAGGATGAGTATGCTCCAGTTGTCATAACCTTGGTTCTCTTTGAGCCGCCACTCTGTGTAGGTAGTGCACTAACCTTGGTTCTCTTTGAGCCGCCACTCTGTGTAGGTAGTTGGCTTCTCCATTTTTGCTCCAACCGAAGCATGTTTCAATGCCTCTCAAAAGTGAACTTTTGACCATAATTTGTGGAATAAAGTTTATAACCCAACTCCTTTATATCATCAGCGTTCGAACCACTCCTTATGTTTCGACTAGCTTGATCGTAGCAACCAGCAAATTGTGCAACAGTCTTGTTGATCTTATACCATCGTTTCTTACATGCAACTACCCCCCTTGTCATGTCGGAGCAAAATTCTACACAGTAGCTATGAATTCGACTCCAAAATGTTTCCCCCTTTTGATCGGTACCAACTATAGGGTCAGTTGAAACATTTAACCATGCACTGATCAGCATCTCATCCTCTTTCCAATGCCAGTGTTGAACGCTATCTTGCCTCCGATCTTCAATATCATCATTGAGGTCGATAGCATCTAATCCATGAGGGTTGGCAAAATCTGAATATTGCGAATTTGGACTAGATTGTATAGGAGTTTGAGAGGATGGGTTAGAAGAGCCACCAACACCAGATGAGTTATGTCTTGATGCACTAAATTGAGTTAGAAACGGCAAGAAAGTTGGAGTAACATTTCCGATAGAGATTTTTATTATCAAATTTGTAATTAGTCATTGATAATGATATATAAGAGCATCTCCAACGGTAAGGGAATGAAGGACCCGTTTACTGTGAATCTGACAAAAGCTGAAGACCAACCGTTGGAGCAACATAAACTTGATTCCCAGCACATATTTCAAAGCAAACAAGGCCCTGTTTAGAGGAACTTGCTTTATTTTCATTAGAATCAATAAAATTTTAACATATGGCACTTAAATTAAAAAAAAAATTAAATAATATGGTATTAATATAATAACTAATAACGATGCATAATATGTTATCAATAAAGGGTTGGTATTCATCTTATTATATACCAACTTATTTAACTTTACGTATATAATTAAATATTATAATTATTTATAAATTAAATATGATTTAAGTATTTAATTTAGTTATTTAAAAAATTATATTAAATAATTAAATTATATTTAATTTATCAATAATTATAATAATTAATTATAATTCTATTTAATTAATAATTTATATTAATTATTTAAATCATAATTAATATAAATAATTATATTAAATTAATATTAAATATTATTTATAATGTTATATTAAATTATAATTAATTAAATTTGTTTACATAAAAAAGATTTGATTGAACATATATATCAATTTTACAATGTTTGTCGTTAACTATAAATTTTTATTATGTTTTTCTTTATATAATTTTACAAATTAGTTTAATCTCGAATTATGTAAAACCCGGTTAATTAACGGCTAATTAACCCATAAATGAGAATTTATTCTAAAAAGCCTAAAACGTGATTTTTATGGCTAAATGTGATAGAGGAGACTGAGACGAGAATTTTGGTACCAATTTTATAGGATTCGGACCAAGATTGGACCGAACGGGCCAAACCGGGCCAATTGGACCCAAAGTGGGCCCTTGGCCCAACATAACTTAACCAAAACCCTAGTTTTCAGCACTCTCTCTCCTCATTTGTTACACACACAAGCTAAAATTAGAGAGAAAGGGAGAAGAACACTCTCTCAAGTTCTTTCTCTCACTTGATCTTCAAACCACCATAACTTTTGATCTAGAGTTCCGATTGCCACTCCGTTTGCGGCCACGCGTTCACCGCGAAGAGCTCTACAAAACCCATACAATCAATCTTGAGGTAAGCCACGTGTTTCTGTTCGAAATCTCAGCCCTTATTTTCGAGTTTCAAGGGTGAAATGTTGAGATTTTGGGTTCTTTGATGTTA
>NC_029776.3:93710251-93712232 GCF_000817695.3 Arachis duranensis
TGTATGGGTATGATGGTTGTGGCTTAGGTTGTGTGTGTGTGGATATTGGAGCTTGATTGGTGATTTTGAAAAGTTTGGAAATGACTTGGTGGTGAAAAATCTGTTCTTGGAGGTATTGAGGCCTTGAGAGCTTGTGGATAAGTGGTTTAGAAGTGCTTCGGGTGAGCTTGGGAAAACCGGCTAAGGTATGGTTTCGGTTTCCCGTATCTAATATGTAATGTGGTAGGAAACACTTAGGCTAGAGGCCCTAAGATAGGCATTGATGGTTTCAGTGGCTAAGAGAAGGGGGGGTTGAATCTTAGCCCCCTTTTCGAATGCTAATACTTGCTGAACTTCAGAAAAGACTTTTCTGTTTTTGCTCGTCACTTGACACGAGCAACTTTGTTTTGTCTCGTCCCTTGCCACGAGACTTTCAGTTTTGTCTCGTCACTTGGCACGAGATAATTCTGGCTTTTGCTCGTGTGTGGTAGAAAACAGAAATGGAGTAGAAGGAGAAGAAGATTGCACCCAGATATATCCATGAGTAAGAGTATATGATATGTCAATATATTTGAGTTTGAGCCACTTGGGTGAAGTGGGTTAGAATGATGAGATAGTGATTTTGTATATTGTGGTAAAATCTCAATGTGTGAGTTGAGGAGGCTTGATGTGGAATTTGATGTATTTTGATTGATTTCAAAGGAAAGGGATGAAAATGGCATGTTTTGATTGATTTTGAAAAGAGTTGGAAATGACTTGTTTTAAAAAATGGCACTTTGTGGTTTTTATGAAAAAGATGGTTCTGGGGCATACTTTGGTGGAACATAACTTGGACTACGGATATCTGTTTTGCGCCAAATCTATTTAGAAATGAAATTGGATCCGGGATGTCCATGCCGTTCGAAGAACGGGTGAAAAACGATTTAAAATGAGAAAGTTATGTCCGTTGGAAGATTGGGGTTTAAATTGGTGAATTCTGCAGCTTTTAACTTAGAAAATTTTTAGCAGAATGACCCCTTGCGCGTGGGCGCACTTGGCGCGTGCGCGCCGTTCTTCCCGAAAATGCCATACACGCGTACGCGTGATGTGTGCGGGCGCGCCGATGGTGCTGCACCCAATGCCCAGCCATTTTCCAGAGAGTTATGCCAGAACTGTGCCGATGTTGTGCCTGTGGCACGAGAACACCCGCGCGTACGCATGGTGAACGCGTACGCGTCGATTGGCATGTTTTTAATCCACGCGTTAGCGTGCATGACGCTTGCGCGTCGATAAGTTTTTGAGGCCGCCCACGCGTGCGCGTGGAGTGCGCGTGCGCGTGGCCCTGTTTTCATCCCAAAGTTGATTTTTGAGTTTTAAAAGCCAAATTTCATACTTCTAAGCCTCCGATCTCACCACTTATATCTTAAATCATTATGACATGCCTAGCTATTAAAAAGGGGCTAGTGAATGAGGTAACTTGCGAGTGAAGCAAGGGAAAATGAATAATCAATGAGGATCATTGATGATTATGTGAGATGTGGAGGATGGTGGTGGAAGTGCTTGTTATGCCATGGGCCGAAAGGTTGTAATTGTTTATGAATTGGCTGGTTCTGGATTGAACCGTGAGCCGGAATAGCTGTGTATGCTATGGATATTGGCTGGTTCTGGATTGAACCGTGAGCCGAAATAGCTGTGTATGCTATGGATATTGGCTGGTTATGGATTTAACCGTGAGCCGGATGGCTGATATGGATGTTGATCCATGGATGAGAATTCATGCATGTTTATGCTGAATTATTGATAATTGTGATTTGCCCTTCCACTATCGGAGTTACGAGTTTCCCTGGGTAGTAGCAGTGGCTAGCCACCACGTGCTCCAGGTTGAGACTTGATACTCTTTTGACCCTATGTCATAAGTGTGGCCGGGCACTGTGAAAGACCCGGATGAGCTCGCCCCCGTATATATTCACCAATGAGGGTGATGGATATAGATCATGATTATGATCAAGTTTATGACGAGTAC
>NC_029776.3:93712371-93725277 GCF_000817695.3 Arachis duranensis
GACAGGCATTCATCATATGCATATTATGTGAATTGTTTGAGATTGCCTATTTGACTGCATATTACTTGCTAATTGTCTAAATGCCTTACTTGTTCCTAATTGTATATTTCTTGCTTGATATAACTGTGTTTGCTACTTTATACTCCTGCTGGTGGTTGGGAGGTTTGAAGGAATTGGTAAGGGAAGTATTAGTTAGATTGAAGAATCCTTAGTCAGTTGCCTTGTATGGTTTAGCTTGTTTATAAGCTTGGATATTATCTGGAGGAAGTTCTAGGATTGCCTTCGGCTTTCCTCCATTATTATGTATTATATATGTGGAAGCTGTTACCATGCTGGGGACCTCTGGTTCTCACCCATGCGGATTTTGTGGTTTTCAGATGCAGGACGTGAGGTGTCCCGCTGAGGCATGCTGGAGACTTCTATTATTGCGAAGATCCTTTGTTCTCGGGGCTATATTTTGGTTTATATGTTTTGCTTAGATACTTTTATCTCCATTAAATAATATAAACTGTGATGACTCCTCTTGTGGGAGATTTTGGAGAATAGGTTTTATGTATTTGTGTCCCTTTGGGTTTCCTTTGGGGTTTTCCCTATTTTTATCATATGTATATACTGCTATGCTCGGACCGGTTATCTTCGCAGCCGGATCTTGAGTCTTGATACTCCTGTTTTTGACACTCCTTTATATATATATAATCACGCGTTGGTTATCCTCGTCCGTTACGTTATCAATCGGAGTGTTGCGCTTTAAGGTTGCGGTTTTTGTTTACCCCTTTTTCTACAAAGGCTCCTAGTTATAATCAATCATTCATACTACTATATGTACTAAATTTTTATTTTTGAGGTCGTAATACCTTGTCATCTCTGAATTATGACTTAAGCATAAGGCTCTGTATGGTAGGGTGTTACAAATTATATCTTGTGTATTATTTATATATAAAGTTATTAATTTTTTTTAATATTTATATTTTTTAATAATAAATTATTTTTAAATTTATAAATTTTAATTAATTAAGTGGGATCGTAATAAGGACTAAAGTTAGTTCCTCCTAAATTCTAATAGAGAAGAGAAAGATGTTTTGAGTTCCTATTTACTGTTTATGACGCATGTAGGACATAAATAAGGATTGGGATGAGTTTTTTATTGGAGATGGTCTAAATAGTTACCCCACCACATTCATACGGTGGACATGTAGCCTGCTAAAATATGCGCCACCTTTAATCTCTCTGTTATTATTCTTGATTACTTCAATTTTTTTTTAATAATTGTTCAATTTTTATAGTTATTGCTGTTATAATTTTTGTTAATTTGTTAGTGATTGTTGTTGTGGTTGTCATTGTTTTCGTTGATTTATTAAATATTTTGATAATAATTATTCATTTCTGTTAATAATTCTTTTGCTAATTTTTTGTTAAGTATTATTAAATTTTTTGGTATGTAATTGTATATTAAATTTATTTGCCTAGCTATTATTATTTTTTATTACTTCAATTTTTTGCTGATGATTATTTAGTTTTCGTAGTTATTGTTGTTATGGTTCTTATTGATTTATTAGTGATTATTAATGTTATTGTCATTGTTCTTATTAATTTGTTAAATTTTTTTATAATAATTATTCAATTTTTGTTAATAAATTTTTTGCTAATTTTTTGTTAGGCGTTATTAATTTTTTTGCTATGTAATTATATATTGAATTTATTTGCCTAGTTGTTATTGAATTTATTTGTTGTTCAATTTTTTATAATAATTGTTTAGTTTTTGTTAATAATTATTTTGCTAATTTTTTGTTTGAATTATTAAATTTAAATATTTAAATTATATATTAAATTTTGAAAGATTTTTTTTTTAAAATTAAAATTTAAGTTTACTGTCGAATTTACTGTCGGTTAAATCTACCGGTAACAAGCTCTAGAATTTCACAATTTAAATTTTATATCTGCCGGTAATTAGCGGCAGACGAAAAAATCTCCAGTAAATAGTTATCGGCGAAGTTTATACCGGCAGATTTTTTTGATAATTTTGACAATAAATCCTACAATTTTCAGCGTTTTTCTTATAGTGTCTCATGCCTGTGAATTGATCCTTTTTTCATATTGGTCATTGCATCATTAAACTCTTGATAGTGGCTACTTTGGCACATTGCGAAAATGATCCCTTTAGTTCTTTACCCTTTAGTTCAGGTTTCTCCACATGTGCATACAACAAAATTTGTGCTTAACACCCAGCATGATATCTTGTAATACTGGTATTAGTCCCTACATTAAAGAGTAGATTAAATAATTAGAAGATATTCATGCAATGATATAAAGAAATTAACATGACAAATAAGAATTCATAGTGCATATATCATCTTTTGCTGGTAAGACATAAAAACTCATTTATTCTCATTATAGTCCCCTATGTCAATATATAATTCTTCAAGAAAGAATCTCCAATTTTTCTTTGTCTCTCTACATTCACAATCCAATATGCAATTGGAAATAGTTGGTTGTTCACATCTTGAGAAATAATTGTTAGTAATTATCTTCCAAAGTAACTTTTTAGAAAAGTCACATCCAATGATATAAAGGGTCTACATCTTGCCCTAAATTCATTCGTGAGAGCAGTCAAACAAACATACAATTTCATGAACTTTGGTAACCTATCTGACTTTGGGATGTTCCTATGTTTGCTTTTGACCCAGAATTAACCTTTATTATCTCATGCAGATAGTCTCTCAACCGTATGTATTAATCCTTCTCCGTGCCTTCAATGATATCTTTTGCCTTTTTCATAGCCCTATACATCATCTTCTGACCCACAAAAATATCATACTCAATCTTAAACCACTCTTGTGCCTCTTTCAGTAACGTGTTAAGATGGATTCTGAACTTTAATACTAGTTCTTTAGAAACCCAAACACATGTGACTGACTTATTCTTGTTGCTTTTTGAGTAATTATGTTCATCTATAAAGGTCTTAATTTAAAACAAAAGTAGATATTTGGTCCTAACACAGTAGTACAACTAAGGACAATTGGTGTCATAGCATATCACTTTGTACTTTTTTTTTCTCATTTCTAAGATAGAAGATCTGTCTCCCAATTTATATGTTGTGCTTTTGCACTGTTGTTTTAAAGTGGTCAATTGTCTCAAACTCCATGTTCAATTTTAAAGTAATTTTTCATACAGTGTGTACATGTTATGCTGAGAAAATACAATTCTTCAGAAACCCAAACACATGTGACTGAGTTATTCTTGTTGCTTTTTGGGTAATTATGTTCATCTATAAAGGTCTTAATTTAAAACAAAGATAGATATTTGGTCCTAACACAGTAGTACAACTAAGGACAATTGGTGTCATAGCATATCACTTTGTACTTTTTTTTCTCATTTCTAAGATAGAAGATCTGTCTCCCAATTTATATGTTGTGCTTTTGCACTGTTGTTTTAAAGTGGTCAATTGTCTCAAACTCCATGTTCAATTTTAGAGTAATTTTTCATACAGTATGTACATGTTATGCTGAGAAAATACAATTCTTCAGAAACCCAAACACATGTGACTGAGTTATTCTTGTTGCTTTTTGGGTAATTATGTTCATCTATAAAGGTCTTAATTTAAAACAAAGATAGATATTTGGTCCTAACACAGTAGTACAACTAAGGACAATTGGTGTCATAGCATATCACTTTGTACTTTTTTTTTCTCATTTCTAATATAGAAGATCTGTCTCCCAATTTATATGTTGTGCTTTTGCACTGTTGCTTTAAAGTGGTCCATTGTCTCAAACTCCATGTTCAACTCTAGAGTAATTTTTCATATAGTGTGTACAGGTTATGTTGAGAAAATACAGCTTTAGCTTCATCATCTAACCCAAGAGGGCTACATAGTTCTTCATACTCGTATTGATATATTTCAGGTCCACTGTCTTCAGCTTCTCTATTCGGATTAGGCACCTCTACTCTTGGTGCTTCATTGTCCCTTTCAAGAACAATTTTCTGTCCAAAAGGTTGAAGCCTTAGATGATTTCTTCTTCTGTTTGGATTCTCAGTTGTTTGTGTAACATCATCTGTCACAAAACTGTTAAGAAAGGTAAGCAACTCGTGCAACTTATGCAATGATACAACATGTTTTACAGCAATAGTACAACATTTTTTGGAAAAATTAGCTAAGTAAACATAATAACAAGGTTTACCTATTGTGTTTTTTGTTATAACTTCTGTCACGATCTCATCCACAATTGATTGGTCCAAATTAGCACCTTTATTAGCATCATGAGAAGCACTTTGATTGCGGTCTTCGTTGGCACCTTCATTATTAACATCATTAGCATCATTCTCATGTGTGGCTTCATCTACTGTTTCAACTTGTCTAGATTCACCACTCCTTTTTTCTTGGGGTAAACCATCTGGTGGTGGTCTTGGATGCCCCTTTCTAATCTTTTTAACACTCTTCTCTGGAGCTGATACAATTTCGATCTCATTATTCCATTTACTTCATTCACAGCTTCATTCATAGAACCATTCACACCTTCATTCAACTCATTAACCTCAACATTCCTCTCATTCACTACAACATTGGGCTCATTCACAACTTCATTACCCTTATTCATTTCAACAGTAACTTCATTCTCCTTCTCATTAGTCTCACCAATTTTCTTATTAGTAACTTCATCTTCGTGCATATTATCAGCAGGTGAATTGATTTTATTTACACTCTTACTAGTATCATTAGAGACCACATCTTCCTCAATAATGTCAAGGTTGACATTAATAGGGTGGTCAAAATAAAGATGAACAATGTTATCATTCTTCATAGCACTCTCACACATCCTCATAACTTCAATATCCATCCTAAGAACTTTCAGGCCGTTGGCTAAATTTAGATCAGGTTTCAACCAATAAACTTCATTATACGTAGGGTAACCCCAAGTCTAGAAGTAAGTCCTCAACAAAAAATAAATTGCATATCTCCACATTCACCGTATGAATATTAGTTACTAAACCCCCTTCGTATGTGACATTACCGTTCCCATCCCTTTGTAAAGAACCTACGTGATGATACACAAATATAATTAGACGATCCATCTAAAATATTATAGAAGGAAGATAGAATGAATAAACCAGAAATATAGTCATATGTCTTTGATAGTGGCAAAAAAGGGGTTTACATCCTTAACGACTATAGCAATGTTGTAAGTGCAGAAAACAAACAACAAATATGATGAACTACCAAGACAATCAAAGTCATCATAAAGTTGTCCACAAAGACAACGTACATAAAACCATTATAAGGTCATTCACAGCGAAGAGTGAAGTCACGATGATGCTCTTTGCAATCTTTGCACTTAAAGTTCCAGATTCAACAATGTCTCTCACGTGTTACGTCCTTTCCTTCTTTTTCGCGCCAAGATCGACTTTCACAGCAAATGTCTCTCACTCTTTATGTGACCTTTTAGTTTAACTCTTAGTGAAAAAATGGAAGACTTAGTCAGAGTAACTAATAATAAGGATAGATAATTAGGACAAATCTAAATTATTTTAGGGATTTTTCAGGTAAGATTAGAGTTTATTTAATTAAAAATTTCAACTCAAAACAAATTGCCTTGTCATCAAATTACGGTGGCCATCTCAACATCGTTTTTACTGAAAATGTGCTCGAGTGAGTTTAAGGACACACTTGTCAAATTTTAAAATAATTGGAGGACCATTCTATCAATAACAAAAGTCAGGTATCATTTTATTAGTATCAAAATCTTTCGGGTACCAATTTAATATTTACCTCTTTTACTTTATATACAAATCAGCTATAACCTTAATTTATTTATAGATCTATAAGAATATTATATTTTTTTTAGTTTAATGTCTCTTGAGAAAAAAAAATTGTATTTTACTATTTTTTATCCTTATGGTTACTCAAGAATTTAATTAAATTTCTGAATTTAAAATACAATTTAATTTTAACGTATTTTTATAATTAGCTTCTACTTAAAATGAGTTGAACACAATAGTCCAATAAAAAAAGAAAAAGTCTAGGGAGTAGTAACTTTTTTATTTTTTGGTCAGCATTTAACCATCAAAATAAAAGTGAGTGATCTCCCAATATTAGATGTAATCTCACACCATTAAAAATACTATTGATGACCAATTAATAATTACAAAACACCAAAATTGCTGCCCCCTAACATTTCTCATAAAAAACAATCTCCACCTCCTTAACATTTTTTTCCATAGACCATTAGTTCAGACAACAAAAAATATAGTTATAAATTTTCTTTTTTTTTAAATAATCAGCTATGTTGTACGAATATAAAGAAATTATCTCCCACAAAAATATAAATAATTGTGTTTAAAAAATATTAAAGTAAAAAAATATTTATATTAAAAGATAAATTCTAATTTTATTTTAAATTTAAATGTATAATTTTAAAAAATTAATTACATGAATAAAATAAATTTTATATTTTTTATTATTCTATCTTTGTATTTTATTTATTTATTTCAATTTATTAAAGATAATGTTCATATTTTAATCGGGTAAAACACATAATTAAACCAAACCCAACTCAATATTACACAATTCACTCAAATAAAAAAAAAAACGTTACATAGATATTCTCAATTACCTCTTTATGTAAATCGAATGAGTCAAATTAGATTTAACTCTCTATGTAAATCAAAACACACTAGTTCGATTTATGCATCCATGCTGTCCTAGTAAATCTAATCAGAAGAGGGTAATTAGATTTACTAGGATAGCATGCATTCATAAATAAATCGAACCAATGTATTTTGATTTACAGTATGTAATTTGAGAAAAATAATTAAAATACTATATCAACAATATTATCATTTGATTTATGAAATTAAGTATAAAAATTATTTCTTTAAAATATTGATACACTATACATATACGTACATTAAGATTTTTTAAATAAATATTTTATTTACGAATATAGGTAATTTATAGTATATTTACCAATTTTTATTTTTTTTATATGTTCTGTTTGTCGTGTAAACAAATTAAGATTACTTATATCTCGTTTACACTATAAACGATATAAGACACTATTTTAGTTGGCATTATCTCGTTTGTCTCGTTTACAAACGAGATAATATAATTAAAAAAAATACACATAATAAGATAAATTCATAATTATCTTATTTATACCGTAAACGAGATATATGAAGTTATAAATATAAAAATATAATTTTTATAAATATAAAAATATATATTTTTTTAAAATAATAAAACAATATTAATAATTTAATTTAGACTAATTTTTTAAAATAAAAATTGATATATTTTATTACTATTTAGATCAATTTTAATTAAATTATATCTCAATTATATTTTAAATTTTAAATTAATAACTTTTTTATATTTATTTGTACTGAACTTTTTAAAATTGATAGTTTTAAATAACAATAGAGATAGATGATTAGTTTTAAATTACTAGCATATATGTAAAAAATTACTAATTTTTAGAAAAAGAGATAAATTTACATAAAAGTTATTTAAAACTGTCCATTTAAAATCAGCTCATCATATTTCTAAAAACCAACACATTTGAATTTTTTATTATACATGATCAAATAAAATTTATCAAAATTTTTATTTTTTTATAATTTTTTATTCTTTTTGAATACTAATTTTTTTAATATTAATTTAAATGTGTTAATTTTTATAAAAATAACGTGTTAGTTTCAAATGAACAATTTTAAATTACATCGATTTTTTTTTAGAAATTAGTAATTTTTGTTCGTGTACGTTATTATCTAAAATAATGTTTAAAATTTTAAACCTAGCTAAAACGAAAAAAATTGAACACTGAGAGTTTAGTGCAATCATAAATATGAAGAATCTAAGAAGGTAGAAACCATATGTGAATAGTGTATAATTATTGATAATTATTTAAATTATCAAATGAATAAAAAAATTATAGTTCTTAGAAAATGTTACATAGATTTTTTCAATCATCTTTTTATATAAATTAAATGAGTTAGATTAGATTTAATTTTTTATATAAATCTAACCACCTTGTTTTAATTTATACATGCTACTCTAGTAAATAGAAATAGGAAAATTAGATTTATTAGGATATTGCATGCATAAATTGAATCAGCGTGTTTCGATTTATATAAAGAATTAAATCTATTTTGACATTTACATAAAGAAGTTATCGGAAAAATTTATATAACTTTTTTTATTTGAATAAATTGTATAATATTAAGTTGGATTTGGTTTAATTTTGTGTTTTACCCTATTTTAATCTTTAATAATAATAGAATTGCAAATCAGACCATTTAGCTGACACCCTAGCATGGTTTTTGCTTTGGTGCAACTATCAAGTCTCAACCAACCTTTGTTTCCATGAACAGTGATTGTTTCCACCATTGAATTCGCTATTTTCTCTTCTAACTCCTTCGTCTCATTTGATCGGATTTTACACAAAATGTTGCGTGCAGCATCATTTTCATCACTCTCATTCTCCAGATTCAGCTTCTCTCTTCATATCCCCTCTTTTCCCTTTCCTTCCTGTTCATGTTCAATGTCAAGCCTTCACTCTCATTCTGAGCTCAAATCCCCTCGCCATGTTGATGAAGCTGTTGATTCCTTCACCCGCATGCTCTCCATGCGTCGCACTCCATCTATCATGCAATTTAACAAGATTTTGGGGTCTCTTGCCAAGACCAACCATTTCTCCCCCGCCATTTCCCTTTTTCAGCAATTGCAAGCCAGGGGAATTGCTCCCTGCATAGTTACTTTGAGCATCGTAATTAATTGTTGTTGCGGCATGGGTCGGATCACCCTCGCTTTCTCTATATTCGCCAAGATTTTAAGGATGGGTTTTCAGCCTGATACCATAACATTGACTACACTCATTAAAGGTCTCTGTCTCTGCGGTAATGTTGAAAAAGCACTGCACTTTCATGACAGAGTGCTGGCTCATGGATTTAGCTTCAACCAAGTCACTTATGGGACCTTGATCAATGGGCTCTGTAAGACCGGACACACATCAGCTGCTATTCAAGTGTTGAGAAAGATCCCACGGTATGGCATTGCTCCTAATGTCGTCATGTACAGCGCAATTATTGATAGCTTGTGCAAGGTTACGCTTGTAAGTGATGCTTTTCATTTATACTCTGAAATGCTTGCTAAGGGAATCTCTCCCAATGTTATCACGTACAACACTCTAACTTATGGATTGTGCCTTGCGGGCCAACTTAAGGAAGCCATTGATTTACTAAATCATATGATGCTGAAAAACATTACTCCAAATGTTCGTACCTATAATACTTTGATTGATGGACTATGTAAGGAGGGAAATATCAAAGATGCCAAGAGTGTGTTGGCTGTGATGACAAAAGATTCTGTGGAGCCAACTGTGGTTACTTATAATTGTTTAATGGATGGGTATTGCTTGGTTAACGAATTAAACAAGGCAAAATGCATATTTGACACAATGGCCCAGATAGGAATGGCTCCTGATATCCAAAGTTACAATATTATTATTAATGGCTTGTGCAAAAGTAAATTGATGGATGATGCCTTGAATCTCTTTGAAGAGATGCGTCGCAAGAACTTGGTTCCTAACACGGTAACTTACAATACTCTAATTGATGGCTTGGGAAAATCAAGGAGAAACTCTTGTGCTTCAAAGCTTCTTGTTGAGATGCATAATAAAGGTCAACCTGCTAATATAATCACTTACACTTCCTTGTTGGATGGGATGTTCAATATCAAACAAGTTGACAAGGCACTTGTGTTATTTAATCAAATGAAAAAGAGTGGCATTGATCCCAATATATTCACGTATAATATACTCATTGATGGCCTATGTAAAAATGGAAGACTTATAGAAGCAAAAGAGATTTTTCAAGATCTTTCTATTAAAAACTATCATCCAAATGTGAGGACATACACTATTATGATCGATGGGCTCTGCAAAGAGGGCTTATTTGAAGAAGCATTGGCCCTGATGTCAAAAATGGAAGACAATGGTTGCTTACCAAATGCTGTGACTTTTGAAATTGTTATTCGTGCTTTGTTTGAAAAAGGTGAGAATGACATGGCAGAGAAACTTCTTCGGGAAATGATTGCTAGAGGCTTATTGAACGGATGAATGAAGGTAAGATACATCAACTCAAATTGAAATCACCTCTCTATTGTTGTATCATAGTTCTGTAAATTCTGTATCTGTTGGGTCACAGAACTTTGGCAATGCCATAACATCAATAGCACTGATGTCTTGACTATCTCATTTTTATTCAATTAGTTTGGAACTTTCAATTATTGTAATTGCTATCATCCTTTTTAATTCCACTATGCCTTATTGATTCTTTAGAGGATATTCCTAGTTGTAGCCTACAGGTTTAGTGTTTAAGATCTCTTTATATTAATTAATAGTTCTTTACTGTTATCCTATGAGATCATATATCTTAACTATTATCATGCTACAAACTAAGAAAAACAAAAAAGAGTGCTATAAACATTTGCAATTCCATTGCATTCTGTAGAAGGAAAATTACATTATTATGAAAAATGTGGTTCTAAAATATGAGTGTGTTAATAATTCGGTTATGGTTTCCCAACTTCAAATTTTATTGTTAGTTTGCTTGTTGAACAGTGACTTCTCTATGGAGATTGCCATTATTTGCTTTACACTGGATTTTGACCTGCTTAAATGAGTGTGGTTTGGCCACCAAAGTATTTCAAAGCAGATATTTTTCTGCATCAATATTTCTCTTAGGTGTTGCTCTCTTCTTCTTAGGTGTCATTTTCTTCTTTTTCGGTGTGTCCTTCTTACTCTTATTCCTTGGCCTTAACTCCTCACTGCTACTGCTGCTTAGTGTCTCATAACCAGGTGGGGGAGGCTTATAAGCCTCATCTTCAGCACTCTCATAGCCCTCATCAGTGGAGGAATAATTCAAGTCTACAGGAGTAGCCCTGCTTAATCCACATATGGCTGCCTCACATGATGCTCAAAATACACATGCAACTCATCAGTTTCTAAATTTGCCATCTTGTTATCACACATTTGGTTAATTTCTTTGTCACCTTTTAAAATGAGTAGTCCAGCCTCTAGATAAGGGGCACCGGGGTCTAGCCAATACATAGCCTTGTACTCTGTATATCCTAATCCTTTGAACATCTCCTCAAAATTCTTAAAATTAACAAAGTCAATGTCCAGCTTGGGGAATCTCTCTACCTTACCACCAAGGTAACTGAGCATTAGATTATCGTCTCTATTAAACCACCCCCATGGTGAAATACTGGTATAATCTCAACAGCCATCTGCAATATATAAACTTTACTCAGTAACCCATAACTAAATTATTGTTAACAGACATTAATATACTCAAAACAGATAAAAAAACTTTACTCCAAGTGATGACCCAACCCTAGTGAAAGTGACTGTTCTTCACAAATGTAAACAAAGTATGCATATCGTACTTTATGGTGGTCCATGGTAACAATACTTCATTCAGATAAACAAATGAAGGACCACATTGATGTCGTTTACAAACGGTTGTACAAACTCACCTCTAAAAACGGAAGTGCAGCTCCGTCAGTAGCACGTCACCACCTCCATCAGCAAACGCCACGTTACTGCACAGTTACGTCGTCCTTGCCGGATCTCCTTCTTCGTTGTTATCTGATGGGAAGCTTGACAGTCTTTAGGGTTTACGGTAATTCTTTGTGTGTATGCGGGCAAAGAGTGAGAGCGTGTGATACTTCAGGGAGAGAATGAGGAATGTATGTTAGAATCTGATTCCATCGTGATTCAAAACGGCAACGTTTTTGATGATTGTGCAAGGACCCAATTGTCCCATCAAATCGTTTGAATCCACGTCAGATAGTTACCGTTACACGTAGGATTTCTCGGCTACATTTCACGGAAAGGGACCTATTGGTCACACGGAAAAAATCGATGAGGGCCGCGTTGTTATTTTCCAATGGTTAGGGGACGCCAGGTCAATTTTGTAAATGGTTAGGGACCGGGGAGAAGTTTTACTCGTAAATTTATTGGTGTTTGTTGACAGTTTTATTTCAGTATGAGCTTTTATTACGTTTACATCATGATGCTTGCTTGAATAGACATGCTGCTTTTGTGTATAACAGAATATACAGGGGATATTGGGGGAAGGAATGTAATAATATTATATTATTACTTCCAAATCACGTAAGTAAGAATTATTTTTTATATTATGTTAAAAACAAAGTAAAAATTCACATCCAGTTTTTTAATAGCAACTGAAAACTATTACATAATTTTACATATTTGATTATTAATTTTATGTAAAAACAACTACATATAAGTTTTTGTCTTATAAAAAACATACAATTAGATGTTTGAATTTTTTATTAATATTTATATATTTGCAAAAACTTAGAAATTAGAATGGTTTATGCTCTATGTTCCTATATATTTTTTCTAAATTTTGCAGGTTTCTTAAAAATGTTTTACATGCGAAAATGACCAAAATATTTGAATGGAGTTTCTTTACATAGTCTAGAATTATTATATAAAAAGTCGTCGACGATTATATAATTTTTTTATTAAAATTAAATTAAAAATTAATTGTTGTCACCATTCACAACAATAGTGCTTACATATGAACTAATGAACCATATATTAAAAAGAGGATAGTTTTGTAATTAAAAAAAAAAATTAAATGTCATCAGAATTTATTATTTTTGTTATCACTTAGTCATTAATCAATCTCTTTAGTCTATTTTTTTTAATGGATAAGTATTGTTTTGGTCCCTAACGTTGAGGATCGGAATCAAAACCGTTCCTAACATAATTTTTTATTTAGTATCATCCTTGACGTTTTTTTCGTATTAAAATCGTTCTTTTTAATAAAAATTTTAATTTTATTTCTAAATTACCCTACTTTAATAAAAAATTTATAAAATTA
>NC_029776.3:93725445-93753221 GCF_000817695.3 Arachis duranensis
GCGTCGGCGTTGGCAAAGCTTGGAGCTGCCGTTGCCGTTGCTGAAAGAAAGAAGAAAGGAGAGGGGCTGCGACGAGAAGAAGAGAAGAGGGAAAGGAAATGCGCCGGCGCTGCTAGGGTTCGCCGCCGCCATCGCATCGACATCTGGAGACCACGCCGCTGAGCCGTCGCCACCGATTCGCTCACGAGCTGCCGTCGGGGAAGCGCCGATGGTTCTGCTTCTTCTTCTGCCTCCTCTGCTTGATCTTCTATTTCTTCTTCTGGTTTTAATTTGTTGTTTTCTGATTTTATTGTTGTTGTGTGTTGATTTGGTTGTTGAGTTGAATTTTTGATTCTTTGATTTGTTGAATTTGTGTTGATTTTATTGATGTTGTTTTTCTTGGTGGTGGAGGTAAAGGTGGTGATAGTGGTAGTGGAAGTAAAGGTGCTCATGATAGTAAAAGGCATTTTTGTCTAGAAAAAATTAAAAGGACGATTTAAATATGAAAAAAAAAACGTTAAGAATGATTCTAAATAAAAAATTAAGTTGGAGACGGTTTCGATTCTGACCCTTAACGTTATAGACCAAAACAATCCTTATCCCTTCTTTTAATTTAATAATTCAACAATATACTTTATTCTATATTTTTAAATATTAATAGCTAATTAATAGTCAAAATTAATAAATTTTAATAATCTTCTAACATATCTCTTGTAATTGTACAAATTTATTTTAATATACATATGAACCATATCCTTCATCAATTTATATATCTATAAGAATTTTTTTTTAATTTAGTGTCTCTTTTGAAGAACTTTTTTTATTTTACTCTTTTTTCTTGTGTTTACTCAAGAATTTAATTAAATTCCTTAATTTGAAAATATAATATGATTTTTAAATATTTTCATACAATTATCTAACTTTTAGAAAATCAGCTATGCTGTTAGAAAAATAATAGAAATCAACTCCAATTTCATTATCATGGTTCTTTGCTTTGGTGTCAAGTGTCAGCTATCAAGTCTCAACTAACCTTTGTTTCCATGACAGTGATTGTTTCCATCATTCAATTCGCTCTTTTCTCTTCCAACTCCTTCTTCTCGTTTAAACGGATTTTACACAAACATGTTGCGTGCAGCATCATTCTCCAGGTTCAGCTTCTCTCTTCATATTGTGCCCTATGTTTTCCCTTTTCGCTTTTCTTCCTGTTCATGTTCAATGTCAAGCCTTCACTCTCATTCTCAGCTCACATCCCCTCGCCATGTTGATGAAGCTGTTGATTCCTTCACTCGCATGCTCTCTATGCGTCGCCCTCCATCCATCATCCAATTTAACCAGATTTTGGGGTCTCTTGCCAAGACGCACCATTTCCCCACCGCCATTTCCCTTTTTCAGCAATTGCAAGCCAGGGGAATTCCGCCCAGCATAGTTACTTTGAGCATCGTAATTAATTGTTTATGCGGCATGGGTTGTATGGCGCTTGCTTTCTCTGTACTGACCAAGATTTTCAGGATGGGTTTTCAGCCTGATACCATAACGTTGAATACACTCATTAAAGGTCTCTGTCTATGCGGTAATGTTGAAAAAGCACTGCACTTTCATGACAGAGTGTTGGCTCATGGATTTCAATTCGACCAAGTCACTTATGGCATCTTGATTAATGGACTCTGTAAGACCGGACACACATCAGCTGCTATTCAAGTGTTGAGAAAGATCCCACGGTATGGGATTGCTCCTAATGTCGCCATGTACAACACAATTATTGATAGCTTGTGCAAGGTTACATTTGTAAGTGATGCTTTTCATTTATACTCCGAAATGCTTGCTAAGGGAATCTCTCCTGATGTTATCACGTACAGCACTCTAACTTATGGATTGTGCCTTGCGGGCCAACTTAAGGAAGCCATTGATTTACTAAATCATATGATGCTAAAAAACATTACTCCAAATGTTCGTACCTATAATACTTTGATTGATGGGCTATGTAAGGAGGGAAATATCAAAGATGCTAAGAGTGTGTTGGCTGTGATGACAAAAGATGCTGTGGAACCAACTGTGGTTACTTATAATTGTTTAATGGATGGGTATTGCTTGGTTAATGAATTAAATAAGGCAAAATATGTATTCAACACAATGGCTCAAAGTAGAGTGTCTCCTAATATCCGGAGTTACAATATCATGGTTAATGGGTTATGCAAGATAAAGCTGGTCGATGAAGCAGCGAGTCTCCTTGAAGAAATGCAGCGCAAGAACCTGGTTCCAAACACAATAACTTACAATACCCTAATTGATGGCTTGTGCAAATCAAAGAGAATCTCTTGTGCTTCAAAGCTTCTTGTTGAGATGCATAATAAAGGTCAACCTGCTAATATAATCACTTACACTTCCTTGTTGGATGGGATGTTCAATATCAAACAAGTTGACAAGGCACTTATGTTATTTAATCAAATGAAAAAGAGTGGCATTGGTCCGGATATATTCACGTATAATATACTTATTGATGGCCTATGCAAAAATGGAAGACTTATAGAAGCAAAAGAGATTTTTCAAGATCTTTCCATTAAAAACTACCATAAAAATGTGAGGACATACACTATTATGATCAATGGGATCTGCAATGAGGGCTTATTTGAAGAAGCATTGGCCCTGATGTCAAAAATGGAAGACAACGGTTGCTTACCAAATGCTGTGACTTTTGAAATCGTTATTCGTGCTTTGTTTGAAAAAGGTGAGAATGACATGGCAGAAAAACTTCTTCGGAAAATGATTGCTAGAGGCTTATTGAATGGATGAATGAAGCCATGAAGGTAAGATACATCAACTCAAATTGAAATCACCTCTCTATCGTCGCAGAATATGTATCATAGTTCTGTAAATTCTGTATCTGTTGGGTCAGAGAACTTTGGCAATGCCACAACATCAATACCACTGATGTCTTGATTATCTCATTTTTATTCAATTAATTTTGAACTTTTAATTTTTGTAATTGCTATCATCCTTTTTAATTCCACTATGCTTTATTGATTCTTTAGAGGATATTCCTAGTTGTAGCTTACAGGTTTAGTGTTTAAGATCTCTTTATAGTAATTAATAGTTCTTTACTGTTATCGTATGAGATCATATATCTTAACTATTATCATGCTACAAACTAAGAAAAACAAAAAAGAGTGTTATAAACATTTGCAAATCCATTGCATTCTATATAAGGAAAATTACATTATTGTGAAAAATATGTGGTTCTAAAATATGAGTGTGTTAATAATTCGGTTATGGTTTCCCAACTTCAAATTTTATTGTTAGTTTGCTTGTTGATCAATGACTTCTCTATGGAGATTGGCAATATTTGCTTTACACTGGATTTCGACCTGCTTAAATGAGTGTGTGGTTTGGCCACCAAAGTATTTCAAAGCAGATATTTTTCTGCATCAATATTTCTCTTGCCTTGATTTTAGTTTGTAGTTTTGTACATCTAAACTTGTTCCGCAAGAACTTAGTTCCTACCACGGTAACTTACAACACTCTTATTGATGATGGCTTGGGCAAATCAAAGAGAATCTCTCGTGCTTTGGAGCTTTTTATTGAGATGCATGATAAAGGTCAACCTTCTTCTATATTCATTTACAATTTCTTGATAGATGCCTTGTGCAAAAACCTACAACTTGACAAGGCACTTGTGTTATTCAGTAAAATGGAAGAGATTGGCATTAACCAAATATACACTCATACAACATACTTATTGATGGCCTATGCAAATGTGGAAAACTTAAACATGCTCAGGAGATTTTTCAGGATCTTCCTGTCTAAACGTCCAGGCAGACATACAATATTATGATCAATAGTCTTTCTAAAGAGGGTCTGTTTAAAGATGCATTGACCCTGTTGTCAAAAATGGAACATGATGGTTGCATTCCTGATGCTGTGACTTTTTAAACCATTATTTGAGCTTTGTTTGAAAAAGATGAGAATGTTACGGCAGAAAATTCCTTGGTAAAATAATTGCTAGAGGCTTATTGAATAGATAAAAGAAGATCAAATACATCTCAAATTAAAGTTACATTTCTATTGTTATTGAATATGTAGAATAGTTATATAAATTTTCTATATGCTGGGGCAGAGGACTTTGGCAATGCCATGACCTCACTATCACTAAGTTTTTGACTATCTCAATTTTATTCAACTAAGTTTGCACTTTTGTTTTTGACAATTGTTAATAATTTTGTTATGGTTTCCCTGCTATTCCTAAACTGTGCAACTTGCTTTTCTTTATCTTTATAGGTGGAGTATCTAACAAATTCCCATGACTGTTGACATTTATCATTAGCCACCGTGAACTGTTGTTTATTTGACAAGAAAATTCTTGAAACTATTGCTTGCAAGTCAACATCCAGGAATTGGTTCTAGTATGTTAGTGCTATGAATCCAGCTTTTGCTGATACTCAAGCCAAAACTTCCTTTTAGCTTTAACTTAAAGGATGCTTGCGAATGGGAGCTGTGGGATTACAGATTAGCAATGCTGGTAGCTAGTATGACACCAAGTGCCATAGTAGGCACATGCAGCGCATAGTTTTATCAATCAAAACAATAATATATACAACAATCCATTCATCCACAAGCTCAAAAGGACAAAACCGCCATCCCAAGTCCCAACATCATAAAACAAAGCAGCAAAAAAAAATGCATATAACAAACTAGACAGCACAACAATAGAGGATCTGCAGAGCTTATAGAAACACACAACTCTACTGTATACTAAAATATTTACATAACATGAGGTTCTGTGTATGTATTCTAGTGATTGGTCTAGTATATCAAATGAACAAGCTTCATGGATGATATCTTTTGACATCTAAGCTGCATGTTTCCCCATTATTAGGAGACTCACTGTGGACAATTCCAATCTCCTTTTTTCATTTCAACTTCATCCCCTGCTGTCTTACATTTTAGACACTGAACATTTCTGGAAAAATTCATAACACTGCATCTGCGGCAAAACCAACGAGAGTAGAGTTTGCCATGCATAATTGCATATGGTCAAGTACGAAAGTAAGAGAAGAAAAATCATAGAACAGTGTAATTCACATAATTCTATTGATATGGACAAAACTTATAGTGCTTTCAAAAGGAACCTTTACAAACAAATGGAAATCGAAAAGCTAGTAAGCAATTAAAACAGCTGGAGGACTTACTCCGGACATATCCAATCTCCTTTACTCATTTGATTAGTAGGCAGATCAACGTCCTTTGGCTTATCTTCATTACAATTTAAGCATTGTCTATTCCTAGAGAAGTTTACGAAAATGAGAGAATCAACTTTTACAAATGAATTTTAAGTGGCCAATATGTAAATTGTAGACGTCAAAAGTCATGGAAATATGCACCAAGAAGATTTTGGAAGCTCTTTATATATATTCATGCTACATAAATGCATAATTAACAAGGGTATAGACAAGTATCTACAGGCCTAAACTACTTCTGCTTCTTCAGAACGAGCACCATCTCTTAAAGCAATTTGCTTGAGAGAAACCTAATTAGACAGGTGAAATAGGTAATCATCTGACAACAGATTTTCAAAAGAGATGACATTGTTTTAATATATATAAAATAGGAGTGTTAGATTTGTAAATTTTGGTTTAATAAAATGTTTTTTCACTTTTTTTCTCCCTTTCTTTGTAGCTTCAGTTAGCAAGTTATTCATGTTCAATTACAAGTTTATTAGATGTTAGATTCTGTAATCACTAGTTAGCTTTACAAAGGGGCTTAGTATCTGAATGACTAATTGTGTTTACCAAATGTGACATAGGTGTTTGGTGCTGAGTACGTCTCCCTGCATGTTAGAAAGAGCAATCGTGCTGCATTTAATTTGTACACGAAGACATTGGGTTATAAGATTCATGATATGGAGGCGAAGTATTATGTAGATGCGGAGAATGCTTATGACATGAAGAAGCAACTCAAGGGGAAGCAGACGCATCAGCATCATCACAGTGGGGGTCATCACCCCCACCACCACCACCATCATTATCATGAGCATGGTGGTGGTTGTTGTTCCAGTGAAGCAAAGGCAGAGACGAGAAATGCGAAGCGGACCTGATTGTAAGAGCAATTTTCCTTCATTCTCTGAAAATGAAGTTTTCTTTTCTTTTCTCTTCTTTTGTTGTTGTTGTTGTGAAAGAAAGTGGGACATGGCTAGTTTTGAACCGTAGAAATGGGTTGTAATTATCTTGTGCACTTGTAAATTTAGAGTAAAACCCCTCCCCAATCCCTAACCATTTACAAAATTGACCTGGCACCCCCTAACCATTGGAAAATAACAACGCGGCCCTCATCGATTTTCTCCGTGTGACCAATAGGTCCCTCTCCTCGGTTTACAGGTAAAAATTAACCGAAAGATCCTACCTATACCGGTAGCTGTTATACGTGGACTGAGTGTTGTGAATAGGATAGAAGCCATGTACACAATCATCAAAAACGCTGCAGTTTTGATTCCAGTTCTTAATAAGAGCAATCCCAAATGTTAATGTGAACCCTAGTTATCAAATCTGACCTTGCCTTCAGTGATGAACACGGAAGAACATTCATCAGATTCAATCCGTCATTCATGGAAAGAGATAGATCACTTGCTTGAATTCAGCACTAATGTGTTTATGAACAAAGAAGGATCACTTCTGCTTGAATCTTAACAATTAAGAATGTCTTCAAAATTTCATGTGAAAATGGAGAAAACCTATAAATTCCCTGAAGGTATGTCTGCATCAGCTAATATGACTCACTTTTGGCAAATCCAGTCACGTTTCTTCATTTCTACATCTTTTGAAAATTTACTACTTGTTTAGGATATAATGGAAAATGGCTCTTGCCAAGATTTCGTAATCATTAGAATATCCAAAAGGTGATCACGATTTGTGTTCTACCAAGTGAAATTGTAGTATGATATTCATACTACACATCTTGGTAATCAGAATTTGTATATAAGAACACTGAATCTTTAACAAATGAGCTTTTTATATATTCCCTTCCCTCATTTGAAATTTTGGCTTGATTGGTGTATTTGCATATAACCATACTCAAATGGTATGAATGTATGTATTCAAAATTAGATGCAAAAGTATACGGAACCAATTTTAAATTAGCCAACATTAACCGACTTTAGGATTTAGATTTATAACTTAAGATTTAGGATTAAGAGTTAATTTAGGATACAGAATTTAAGATAAACAAAATAATTTTAAAAAAGTTAACTGAAAAAAGTTGGTTCCTGACACATTATTCAAATAGAACTTTTTGCATGTATTTCTCTCCTTGTTATGTTGGTATTATTCCATTTTCCGCTGGAGCCAATTATGCATTTCTCTCCTTGAATCATGATTTTGATCTAACCCTCATGCATTCAGAGGCCTTAATATGCCCCCTTTTTCTCAAAGACAGTTTTTCGTTTCAACCGACAATGACTTGGAAAGATTGCATAGAAATTCTACACTCTTTTTGGTACAAGAATCTTTAATATAGGATTCCATTGTCATTAATCATGAACTACCATTTTTGTATTACTACTTATTAAGTCTTGTAAACAGAATGTATAGTATAGTAGTACTCAATTCTTTATTGTGAAACAGATGTAGGGATGGTCCTAGTTCATTAGTTTCTTCTCAATGCAAAACATTAGCAGAAAATGCTTACTTCTGCATGTATTTGAAGAGGAATTCTCCTATTACATAATTTCCTTGGTGCACAAGATTGCTAGGCTTGCTCAAACTGTGAGCATTATGTACATTTTGAAATGCCTAATTCCAAGTGTAATATCTCAAGCAAATTAAGGCAAAATTTCTGTTATTTAGGTATAAAAGCAAATAATATATCAGAATAATAATTGCACATATGGTAAAGAGAAATAGGGATAATTGGTAGTTTGGTACTTGTTGAGCGTTCCAAAACATGTTTTTAAAAGATAAACTTCCATTTGAGATATTTAAATGGTAGATTTAATTAAATGGTGCTTTAAGGCTTAAGGATATCAGTAAAAAGAATAAAAGTAGAGGATTTTGACTATTTTAGTATATTCAATGCATAAAGGACTTAAAATAATATATTTTTTTATTAAAATTTTCTATTTGCAATATTTTGAAAAAATAAATACAATACACTAGCTTTATTTATAAATGTAAAAATGTTTTTGGAATACTAAGTCTTTGATCATCGAGTAACTTTACAACTAATTTTCTTATGAATCTTTATCCTACTGTATGTTCCCAATCATGTTTTTTTACTTCAATTTTTATGCATAAATAACACATCCTTTTATAAATTTGTATTAAACAATGTTATTTGAATTAATCTATCTATTTATTTACTTATATATTATATTTTTTTCCAAATTTAGAAGTGAGATTCGAATCTGCGACTTTTAAGTAAATATGGAGAGACTATGCCATTTGAGTTATAACTCATTTATACAAAAATGGTAATGTCTTTTTATTTTGATAATGTCACTTTTTTTATAAATTTATATATAATACAATACAAAAAGTTTATGTAAAGAATGACATTATAATATTATTTAATTTGATGAATTAAAGACTAATTTGTTACGAATTTAAATTTTATTTAAGAATTTAAATTTTATTTAAGAATTTAAATTTTAGAGTATAAACTCAAATAAGTCCTTGAAAAATTTTGCATCAAATATTTTTGTTTTCAAAAAAAATTATTACGTTGAGATTTTTGAACTTTACAAAAATAAGACATATAAGTCCCTACGTCACACTTTTTAGTACCTAGTTATCCAAATAAAAATAACAGATATACCTAAGATACGGACTCATATGTCTTACTTTTATAAAATTCAAGGACCTTAATGTAATAAAAAAATTTTGAAGACAAAAATGTTTAATGCAAAAATTTTCAGGGACCTATTTGCGTATATACTCTAAATTTTACCAATAAATTATTATATGCGTAAGATTTGAATCTCTAACACTTATTTGAACGAATAAATAAAATAATAATGTTATGCATTCAATTTTTTTTATGAACTAAGTTAAATAATAAGATTTGGAGTAATATTATCCATAATTAATTTTTGTTGCTATTCGATCAATTTAATTAGACTTAGTTAATAAAAAAATTTAAATGTACAGTATTATTTATCTATCTATTATATATTCTATTATATATTACTAATTTTCCAACTAAAATGTGTCATATATCACTCTCTCATTGTAATTGAAATCAAATCATTTCCTCCAAAATTAAGGAGTTCTCTCCCCCCGCCGCCTTTTCTCTCTCTATCTCTTTCGTTCCTTTATCCATCCTACCTCTCTTATTCAGTTATTCTTATACCCACATTTTCTCTTTTATATATCATTATCAATAACTAATTATAAATTTGACAATCAAAATGTGTAACATAATATTCTCTGTTTACAATTAAAATTAAATTAAACTAAAATTAAAATTAAAATATAACTATATTATATATTACTAATTTTATAACTAAAATATACCACATGTCACTCTTTTATTGTAATTAAAATCAAATTTTTTTCTTCCAAAATTAAAAAGTTTTTTCCTCCTCTCCCTTTCTCTCTCTCTCTCATTTCTGCACCCATTCTATCTCTCTTATTCTTATACCCACTTTATCTCTTTTATATATATCTGATATAACTATGCAGGCAATTCGGCACTTAATTTGAATGAAGGGATTACGAAGGGAGTACAAGGTTCAACAACTAGGAAAGAAAAAGATGAACCAATTCACCTAACAGATAACAGAATTGAGAAGTAGAGTTGAGGAAGGGAGAGCTTCCTGCAGCAGAGAAGAATGGGATATTAGTAAAAATGGCCAATAGTAAAAATTAACAGAGAAGGGCAATTTCAGAGGGTGAGAGGGTCAGCTTATAACTTCCATGACATTCCCTTGGTGCCTTTCTTCCTATATATTTGTTGTCATTTACGGGAAGTTTGTTGCCTCCATATTGCTAGTTGAGTTGTTATGTCAGCTGCCCTATTTCTCTTTCCTTCTATCAACAGTCCCCCGTTCAAATTGACCTTACCCTCAAGGTCGAAGTTGGGGTGCAGCTGCTTCATATCTTCATAAACTTCCCAAGTAGCATCCTCCACAGGCAAAGCTTGCCACTTGATCAATACCTCTTTATGCCAGTGGTTATCCTTCTTGACCATACGGCCAGTTGAGGCTACAATTCGAGGCCCTGGCCATCCAGCAACAACGGTGAAGGGATGCTGGATTCTAGGGGTTTGCCGGTACACTTCTTAAGCAATGACACATGGAAGACTGGGTGGATTTTAGCAGTTGCCGGGAACTGCAACTTGTATTCTTCAACTTTACCAATTTTTGTGATCACTGGAAATGGGCCGATATAGCGCGTGCTAAGTTTTTGATTCCGGCGCAACGCCATAAATTGCTGTCGATACGGTTGGAGCTTCACATACACCAAATCACCCGGCTTGAAACTCCAATTCGTTGCGCTTCTTATCAGCGTTCAGTTTCATGCGAGATTGTGCTCGCTGTAAATGGCTTCGAAGGGCTGTCAGTATATGGTCACGCTGTTGGAGGAGTTCTTGTACCGCTGGTGGGTCTGTGGCCTCAACATTGTAACGAATAAGAGGAGAGGGATCTCTCCCGAATAGGGCCTTGTATGGAGATATACCTGTAGCTGAGTGGATTGCGGTATTATAACTAAATGCCACCCAAGGCAGTAAATTGTACCAAGCCTTCGGGTTCTGCTGAGTATAGCAGCGTAGATACATCTCGAGACATCTATTGAGGACCTCGGTCTGGCCATCAGTTTGCGGATGCTAGGCTGAGCTTCGAGCCAATTTGATGCTCTGTGCATTGCACAAGTGTTCCCAGAATTTGCAAGTAAATACCTTGTCTCGATTAGAGACGATGGACTGGGGAACCCCATGGATGCTAATGATGTGCTTTATGAAAGCATCAGCAACCTTAGAAGCTGAGAAGTCTGATGGAAGGGGAATGAAATGAGCAAATTTAGAAAGACAATCGACCACCACCATGATTGTCGCAAAGCCATGAGAAGGGGGAAGACCGGTAATAAAGTCCATGGAGATATCTTGCCACACATGGGAAGGAATGGGGAGTGGCACTAAGAGGCCTGGGGGTGGGCGGGTGGAGTACTTTGCCTGTTGGCAAATGGCACAAGATGAGATGTATTCCTTGATAGAACTTGCCATGTGTTTCCAAAAGAATTGACTTGCAATTCTAGCCAAGGTTTTCTGAATACCCGCATGTCCACCTAACGGTGAATCGTGGAAATGCCGCAAAATGTGTTTCACCAATGGAGAATCGGCTGGGATGATAATGCGGTTGTCCCAATACCAGAGCCCTTGCCTGTTGTGCAGCCGGTCTGAGGATGCCGCTGACTCAGATAATTTTGATTTGGGGTCAAAATTCCTGAGGCCCTGTCAGATTTGAGCCATCAACTCACTCTCCATAGTAGTCAGAGACATAAAGGATTCTCGGACCCTTTCTTATATTCAATTGAAAAATTATAGCCCAACAGCTTCGACATCCACCATTGTTGCTATGGGATTTGAATGGTCTGTTGTTGCAGCTCTCGCAAGCTTTTATGATCTGTTCGGATAAGAAACCTATTGCCGAGAAGGTAGTGGCAGAACTTGGCCACAGCCGAAATGATGGCATGCATCTCCCGAGCGTAAGCTGACAAGTTTTGGTTGGAGGTAGGGAGTTTTCGGGAGAAAAATGCAATAGGGTGGTTGTTGGTGCACGGAATTGTAAATCACACTTTTCACAACTCATACAACTAACCAGCAAGTGCACTGGATCGTCCAAGTAATACCTTACGTGAGTAAGGGTCGATCCCACGGAGATTGCCGGCTTGAAGCAAGCTATGGTTATCTTATTATTCTTAGTCAGGATATCAATAATAATTCTTAGTTTTATTTGTAAAAAGTAAAAGAACATGAAATAAATAATACTTGTTATGTAGTAATGGAGAACAGGTTGAGGTTTCGGAGATGCTTTGCCCTTTGAATCTCTGCTTCCCTACTGTCTTCTTCTTCAAACATGCCTGGCTCCTTCTATGGCAAGCTTTATGTTGGTGGATCACTGTTGTCAATGGCTACCATCCGTCCTCTCAGTGAAAAAGTTTCACATACAGTTTCTGTACATGGCTAATCATCTGTCGGTCCTCACTTGTGTTGGAATAAGATCCATTGATCCTTTTGCACACTGTCACTGCGCCCAACAGTCGCGAGTTTGAAACTCGTCACAGTCATCCCTTCCCAGATCTTACTCAGAATACCACAGACAATGTTTAGACTTTCTGGATCTCAGGAATGCTGCCAATTGATTCTAGCCTTTACCACGAAGATTCTGGTCTCACGAATTTGAATGCTCTGTTGTCAGGAGAGGCAATCAAACTCGTGAATCAGGAGTCCAAGAGATACACACTCAAGCTGTCACCTAATGACTACGTTGAGCTCAGATAGAACAGAAGTGGTTGTCAGGCACACGTTAATAATTGTGAGAATGATGATGAGTGTCACAGATCATCACATTCATCATATTGAAGTACGAGTGAATATCTTAGAACAGAAACAAGCGTGATTGAATGGAAACAATAGTAATTGTATTAATTCATCGAGACACAGCAGAGCTCCTCACCCCTAACCATTAGGGTTTAGAGACTTATGTCATCAAAGATACAATAAGGATTGTAAAAATTGTCATGAGGTGCTGAATGAATCTCTAAAAGTAGTTTTTATACTAAACTAGTAACCTAGGGTTACAGAAAATAAGTAACTAAGTGCAGATAGTACAGAAATCTACTTTCGGGCCCCACTTGGTGAGTGTTTGGGCTGAGCTTCCAAGCTTCCACGTGCATAGGCCACTCTTGGAGTTAAGACTCCGTTTGGTTGATGTATAGGATGAGACATATACACAAAGACACAGACACTAAAGACATAAACATAAAATATTTGTGTCTATGTATTATGTTTGGTAAAAATAATGAACAAGACACAAATATTTAAAAAAGTTTGAATTGCCCTTCATTTAACCACAAGATTTACCAACACCGTTACACACCCATCACCTCAAAGGCTACATGTCATAACCATTAAATTTTTATTTCTTCCCGTATTTTTTTTCTTTTAATATCATTTCAAATTATCATTTAAATATTAAATATATAATTTTTTTGGAAAAAATAGAAAATCAAAGTCTGAAATTTATCAAAGATTATTTAAATTCAAATAAATAAAAAATTAAATGTATAATTTTTTTTAAGAAAACAGAAAAATAAATTTGGTTGTAGATTTTAAAAGAGGAAGTAAAAAAAAGAAATATTTGAGGAGATAAGAGGATAAATTTTGAAAATTTAAAAATTGAATAAGGGTAAAAGAGTAAAAAAGTAGTGTCTCACAAGTTGTGTCTCAGTGTCTCATTAAATTGGAGGTACACTAATTTAGTGTCTCCGTGTCCATCTGTGTCTTCCCGTGTCCATCAAAAATTTGTGTCTCACTAAACCAAACAGTAGACATGTGTCACCGTGTCCATGTCTTATTGAGACATGGACATCAACTAAACACTACCTAAACGCCAGTTTTAGTGCCAGTTTGGGCGTTTAACTCCAGCTTTGGTACCAGTTCAGGCGTTTTACTCCAGAAAATGGTCTCTGGTGGAGTTTGGGCCATCAAATCTCAGGCAAAGTATGGACTATTATACGTTGCTGGAAAGCCCAAGATGTCTACTTTCCAACGCAATTGAGAGCGCGCCAATTGGGCTTCTGTAGCTCTAGAAAATCCACTTCGAATGCAGGAAGGTCAGAATCCAACAGCATCTGCAGTTCTTTCTCAGCATTTGGATAAGATTTTTGCTCAGGTTCCTCAATTTCAGCCAGAGAATACCTAAAATTACAGAAAAACACACAAACTTATAGTAAAGTCCAGAAATGTGATTTTTGCATAAAAACTAATAAAAATATGATAAAAATTAACTAAAACATACTAAAAACTACCTAAAAATAATGCCAAAAAGCGTATAAATTATCCGCTCATCAGTTGTCTTAGCTGAGGATTGCACCAAGTCCGATCCCTGAAGCATCAGTTTCCAGCACAAAGGGTTCCGAGAAATTCGGTAGAGCCAGCACCGGCGTTGTTGTAAGTGCATATTTAAGGTTGATGAAGGCATCGTTGGTGGCCGCAGACCAAATGAATGCGTCCTTCTTCAGTAAGTCTGTGAGTGGCGTAGCCAAGGTAGCAAACTGGCAGATGAACTTTCTATAGTAACTAGCAATGCCTAATAATGCACGAAGTTGCTTCACCGAGGTTGGCACAGGCCACTCCCTGATAGCTGTGACCTTTGAACCGTCCACCTGGACCCCATGTCTGGATACTACATGTCCCAAGTAATGCTCTGCTGCCCAAAGGAACACTTTGACAACTTAGCAAAGAGGGTGTTCTCCTAAAGAATGGACAAGACATGCTTCAAGTGTTGCAAATGAGAATCCCAATCAAGACTATAGACGAGTATATCATCGAAGAAGACTAGCACAAACTTCCTTAGGACCGCCGCAAAAATGGAATTCATGAGGCTTTGGAAGGTCGCTGGTGCATTAGATAACCCGAATGACATTACCAGCCATTCGTATAATCCCTGGTGTGTTCGAAAGGTAGTCTTATGACGATCATCTTCACGGACCCCGATTTGGTGATAGCCCGATCGGAGGTCCAATTTGGAGAAGAATTGCGCTCAAAAGAGCTCGTCCAATAACTCATTGACGGTTGGCATGGGAAAAGAGTCTTTTACGGTCACAGCGTTGAGAGCCTGATAGTCCATACAAAAATGCCATGTCCCGTCTTTCTTCTTAACTAACAAGATTGGGGACGAAAAAGGGCTGGTGCTAGGCTGCACCACGCCTTCTGACACCAATTCAGCCACAATACTTTCAATCTTGGCTTTTTGGCTATGTGGATACCGGTATGGGCGCACCTTCACCGGGGAGGAGTTGGGAAATAGGGTGATACTATGGTCATGGGTACGCGGTGGTGGGAGGCTGTGCGGGATCTGAAAGACTGCAGCGAAGTCGGTTAGAAGTGAGGCCAGTTCAGGCGGCATGGTGGAGGGAAAATCCAATGGGGAAGGAACAGGGGTCTCGGGCGACTGGGCTTGAAGAGTGTATAATTCAACAATAGCAGACACCGAGAGGAGACGTCGGAATTGGCTAAAGTGAGCATGGGTTGGACCCAGCCAAGAATGTGATGAATTTATCTTTGTAGTTGACCAAATGAGTATCTAGTGTCTCTAACCAACTGTCACCCAAAACCAACTCCTTTGAAGCAATTGGCAGCACAAAGGCTGAAATAGAGAGAGTATGACCCTGGATGGTGACTGGAACATTGCGTACTTCGCCTTCACAGTGTAGTAAGGCGTCGTTGCCGACCTCCACTTCAAATTATGGGGCTGGAAAGATGGGGAGAGCAAGCATAGTTGAGAGGTCAGGGTGGATGAAGTTGTCAGAACTGCCGCCATCCATGAGAATTCGAAGTTGTTTCCCTGGAATAGAGCCCGTGAACCGAATCGACTTCCTAGAGGGTACTCCTGACAGAGCATTAAAGGATAAGTGGTGAGGTTCCTCAGTGATGGAATCCTGATCAGGGGTGGAAACGGGTGGGCTAAGGGGCTCCTCTGGCGAGTCTTGGTCCGGTGGGAGTTCCTCCACTGATTGGATGATGAAGTAGTGTTTGGAAGAGCATTTGTGGGAGGGGGAGAATTTTTCGTCGCAAGTAAAGCACAAACCCTTGTCACGGAGAAATTGAATCTCAGCAGGGGAGAGTTTACGGAGGGGGTTTGATTTGGGCGGGGTTGGGAGGAGCGGGGGTGCTGAAGGCGTGCATGGAGTTGGGGTTGGGGTGTCCGCGTGGGCTTTGCTTGCCGAAGTAAAAGGGGGTTTCTGGGGGTGGGTGAGAAAAGGCATGGTTGGAGCAATGAATTCGGTTAACACGATTTGACTTCGCGTTTCAGATCTGGGTGTAACCCACCGACAAAGCAGTCAAGAAGAAAAGCATCATCGATACCGTATGTCCTTGCGGCTAGATCGGTGAACGTGTCGAAGTATGTGGTGAAGGTGGAGGATTGTTTCAACTTCAGCAAATCCTCGCGGGTTGTCGAACTGGGACGGGCCGAACTAGATCTGCATTGTGGTGGATAAGGTAAACCAATTTTGGATCGGACTTGTTCTTTAGAGCAATCGAAACCAGGACAGAACCTTGCCTTCTAGGCTCACGGCGGCGAGGTCAACCTTCTGGTCCTCCGAGATGTCGTGGATCTTGAAGAAACGGTCAGCTCGATAGAGTTACTGGAGCACATCATCGCCACCGGAAAAACGGGGAAACTCAAGATTCACGTGTCGTGGGGGTGCAAAGATCGAGTGCGGTTGATTTGCCGACACCGACCCCTCAGCACGTTGAGCGGCATGAGCCTGAAGTGAAGCCAGGGATTGATTGATGGCAGCAAGTTGTTCCTGATGGGCCTCGGAGCGTTCGGAGAGTTTGTTGATAGCGGCTTGCATTGTTTGCAGCCGAGTATTTTTGACCATGAAAATGAAAGCAAAATGAAAGCACCAGTTGATATAATTATGCAGGCAATTCGTAACTTAATTTGAATGAAGGGAGTACGATGGGAATACAAGGTTCAACAACTAGAAAAGAAAAAGATGAATCAATTCACTAACAGATAACAGAATTGAGAAATAGAGTTAAGGAAGGGAAAGCTTCCTGTAGCAGAGAAGAAGGGGATATTAGTCAAAATGGCCAATAGTAAGAATTAACAGAGAAGGACAATTTCAGAGGGTGAGAGAATTAGAGCTTACAACTTCCATGCCATTCCCTTGGTGCCTTTCTTCCTATATATTTGTTGTCATTTTCGGAAAGTTTGTTGCCTCCATATTGCTAGTTGAGTTGTTATGCCAGCTGTCTCATTTCTCTTTCCTTTTATCAATATCATTATCATGATTAATTACAAATTTGATAATCAAAATATGCAATACGATATTCTCTAATTGTAATTAAAATTAAAATATAGCTATACTATATTACTAATTTAATAACCAAAATATGTCATATAACACTCATTAATTAAGATGAATATATTTTCCAAAATTAATAAATTCCCTTCTTCCATCCTCTTATCTACTTCTCTCCCATTTTTTATTTTTCTCTATCCTTTCTATTCTATATATAACTTATAATTTTTATTTTATATTACAAATTTGATAAACCAAAATGTGTCACAAAATATTCTTTCATTATAATTATAATAAAATCTTTTCTCCAAATTTAATAAACTCCCTCTCTCCTTTTTCTTTATCATTCTCTCTTCTCTCTCATTCTTTCTCTTTTTACATTTCTATTCTATTTTTTTAAATTTTTAATTTAATTTTAAATTTTTATTATTTATTTTTTAATTTATATATTTTTTTGTAGAAACTTTTTTAATATAATTTTTTTATAAAAATAATTTAATTTTTTAATTTTTTTCATAATCTAGAATATTAAAATAAAGCCAATATAACTTCTAAAAATTTATATTCAATATTACGAACAAAAACACTAGTAACTAAATCACAGACTCACTTATGCTTTTCGTACATCAACCCAACTGAATATTAGCCCATTACCAAATAGGAGTATACTCCCACCGTCCCACGACCCACCTAACTTTGATTCACTCTCACATTAAGCCAACCCCAACCCAAACTCTATCGGCTCGGCTCGGCTCTGTTCGGCTCGAATCGCGGCTTGCCTTCTCTGTTCTCTCCATCACCCTCTCACTCGACGGTAAGTTCTCTGTCTCTCAAACCCGCTTGGTCAGCCAATTATATCCCTCCTCCTATCTCTTTTTGTTTCCACACGCCTTCTGGTCTCGTTCTGCTTTTTAGGTTTGTAATTTTCCTGTGTTACTCACTTAATTTCTAGGTTTTGGTTTATGTCATACTTATTCATGAATTATGATATTTGTGGTGTGTTGCTAAGATGTGGTTGTCAAATACTCGAATTGTACTTCATTTTTAGGTGTGTTTTTGTTCGGTTGGTCGGTTACCGGATGGTTCGGGAGGGGGATTTGAGATGGTGAAAACGCCTTGATCGGTGTGACTGTGCGGGAGGTGACCAGCCAGGAAGACGAGGTCTCGATGTGGAGAGAAAAGAGGGGGGTGTCACCTGCAAAGACACTCCGACGCCCTAGTCAGTTAATGTGCAGGCAAAAGATGGGTAGGTGGTATGTGACGTACCTTGGGGAAAAGGGCATGTCCTTCCCCATTTATACCGTGTCAGAGGTGGGCCCTGCAAGGACGGGCCCACCTTCCTCGATGCTTCCTCACAGCTGCAGTGGAGAGCTGTCAAGGACGCGTGTCCGGGTTGCGTGGCGAGTATTACGCGTCCGACCGTTCGGGTCGGGTCCTCAGTGGGTCAGGTTGACCCGCAAATTGCCTGGGCCAGGCCGTAACAGTGCCCCCAACGCACCGGCAATTAGC
Organism: Arachis duranensis; assembly: GCF_000817695.3. Taxonomy (NCBI): domain Eukaryota; kingdom Viridiplantae; phylum Streptophyta; class Magnoliopsida; order Fabales; family Fabaceae; genus Arachis; species Arachis duranensis. The sequence continues at coordinate 93,743,952 of NC_029776.3, forward strand.
CGCATGGGCTGTTGGCGGCGTGTTATCTCTTCATTCGCGGTCGCCAGGTCGGTTGTCCGTGGCGGGGACGCGCCTCTCGTGTGCGTGCCCGTTCGTTGTTGGGACGATCATTCGTCACTTCGTTCCTCGTGCGGAGCATTGAATGCTCATAATGGATTGAAAAACCTTGTATGCAAAGACCATTTTGCCCCCAGGCCTTTCGCGCTCTCTCTACGGCAGTTTTAAACAGTTTCGCATTAGTTTTTTTTCCCATTCTTGCTTCTCCTAATCACTTTTGCTTCTCCTTTTTCTGCATTCTCTATTATCCAGAAGCTCATTTCAATATTCCTGCGCGTCCCACTCTTTTAAAGTTTTTTCCATTAATCCAGGTAATCACTGTTCCCTTCCCTCTTCTGCCTCGATGGTTTCATGCATGTTCATTGTATGTGCTTGCTGCTTGTTATTTGATTTTTGTAGGATAGACACCTTTTTTCTATCAAGTAGGGTGTGTAAGGGGGGTTACCATATTGGAATAAGCCTTATTTGGTTTTACCTTTAGGTACGCTTAGTTTGAGTTGTAGGATAGGTGAAGTGTGGTTTTTTGGGTTTTTCCGGGCTTCCGTCCTCATGGACTAACCGAGCGGTGTCCCCATTGTAGGTATGCCTTGTGTCGTCGCCCGGGCTTCCACCTCCGATGCGGGTTACGACCCGTACGCTTGGGTGGTTTCCGACCTCAGGGACTCCCCCAACCAGATGGGTGAGGAGGAGCTCACGGAATTTCGTCAGGCCGAGTACTTGTGTGGGGGTACCGATGAAGAGGCCAATTATCACGTCTATGTTCCTGCTCCTCATAAGCGGCTGTTTGAACTCAACTTCGATGCCCCCCGGGTTGCCGACTGGATCTGATTTTATAAGGCTATGTTCACCCAAGTAGGGGTTCGCATCCCTTTCTCTCCCTTTCAGATGGGTCTTCTTAATCGGATCTCGGTGGCACCATCCCAGCTGCATCCGAACAGTTGGGCTTCAATCCGCTGCTTCGAGATGGTGTGCGAGTACTTGGAGCTGCCGGTGTCTGTTGATGTCTTTCTTTATTTCTTTAATCTTACGAACCCTTCCAAGGAGGGGAAGGCGAGGAAGGGGTTTATGTCTTTCCGATCTGCCCAGGGGCAGATGATATTTGGCTTATTCAAGGACTCCTACCATGGGTTCAAGGATAAGTATTTTAAAGTTCAGCCGGTTAAGGGTCGTCACCCCTTTTGGTTGTCGTTGGAGGGGGAGCGCCTCATCCCGACGTACTGGAGTTTCGGGACGGGGTCCAAACCTTTTATTAAAGTCACTTACAAGGGGATGTCGGCCGTGGACCGAAATGTAGCTGATGTACTGTGGGCTGTTTTGGGGAGAAATCAAGTGAATCCCCACCTCCTTATGGGTAGTCAGGATGTCGCCCGGGATTATATTCGTGAGTCGTCTTCGTCGTGTTGTCATTTGCATGATTGTTTGTTTTGCCTTGCTGTGTTGATTACTAACTTGTTCGTTTCTTGCTTGTAGTGGGGATGTCTACCGAAGTGACCGGTCTTGAGAACTTGTTCAAGACTTTCTTGGAAGAAGATGCTGGGGAAAAGGCCGGGGAGCAGCCAGTGGTGCCTCCTGAGAACGAGGGGGGCAAGTAATATCCACACCTCCTGACGTCGTCATGTCGGATAAGGATGCTGGTGTGATGCATGATTCCCCTGCTCCCGAGGAGGTGGCTGGCACCGGGCACTCATATTCTGTTCAACAAACCGAGGATGAGGAGTTGAGGGTTATCCCAACGCCAAAGAGGCAAAGGTCGCATTCTAACCTGAAAGGGATTCTCACCGTTATGGAGAGGAACTTTGATGCCGGTGCGTTTGTAGATACCCAACTGCTTGCCGGCATGGAGGAGCATTTCCATGGTACCGACCTCTCGAGGAAAGCGCGGTGGATGTATCGCACTCTCCTTCGCGGCGCGACCATAGCCCGGAAGGCTGAGTTTGAGTTGTCGAGCATGGCGTCGCTGCGCTGAAAGCTCGAGTCTGCCACCACGGCCAACAATAAATTCAAGGTTCAAGTGGAAACACTCCAAGGGCAGCTGTCCGAGGCGAAGGAAGAGCTTAAAACCGTCGAAGAGAAGGCCACATCTGCTGAGGAAAAGCTGAAGACTGCTGATGCTTCTGTGTCTCGCTTGACCGAGCGGGAGGTGACCCTGGAAAGCCAGTTGAACGCCGCGTAGAGTCGAGTGGTTACCTTAGAGAAGGAGCGGGATACGGCCATCACGGCTGCTAAGTCTGCTCGGGAAGAGGCAGATGAGTTTAAAAAGAAGCACAAGGAGGTGAGAGAGCAAGGAAAAAATGCGATCTTCATGACCGAAGATGCTCTCAAGCCTCAGGTGAAGATTATTGCTCCCGATTTCGACACGTCGGCAATCGGCATTTTCAAGACCATCAAGGACGGCAAGATCGTCGATATGCCGAGGAAGTGATTTCCCGTACCTTATATCTTTGTGGGTTTTTTGTTGAACCTTTTTTGAGACTTTGAAGTCTTTTGTCGTACTTGACTTTGTTAACCGCTTGGTCGGTTTATGGGTACCATTTTCTGCTTATGTTGCTTTCGTTTCTGCTTATTATGTTGCTTTCGTTTGTCTGTTTGCTCGTTTATTCATTTTACCATTACGCTGGTATTTCATCGGAGTCGGGTACTCTATTTGTTGCGGCCGTTTGTTATGGCCTTAACTTGAGGGGCTCCCGGGGTGATCAGTCCCGGGGCCGCGTATTATTTATCTGGTGTTCCTTGGGAGGAATTCGCTTACACGAGGAGTGGGTTAAGAAAGGTAGATAAAACGCATCATAAAATTTTGACAAAGACTATTCAACCGGTAATTAAACAAAGTCTACTTTTATAGTAAAGGCGCTATTACAAAATGAACCACTTAGCTTGTTTGGTCGCCATGTATGGGTTAGGAGTAGAACCTTCTCAAGTTGCCCGTGTTCCATGTTCTCGGGATTTCCTTGCCGTTGAGCTTTTCTAACTTGTAGGCCCCTTTGCCAATCACCTCTCTGACTCTGTCGGGGCCTTCCCAATTTGCCACAAGTTTGCCTCCTCCTGGGGTCGGTAGACCGATGTCGTTACGTCTCAGGACGAGGTCGCCTTGTTCAAATTCTCTTTTGAGCACTTTGGTATTGTAACGCAGGGACATTCTTTGCTTCAATGCCGTTTTTGACAAGTGGGCCATTTCTCTGGCCTCATCCACAAAGTCCTTTTCCACAGCTTCCTCTACTCCCTTTAAGAGTAGTCATGGGCTTGGTTCACCGATTTCCACAAGTATTACTGCATCTAGCCCATATGTTAGTCGAAAGGGGGTTTCCCTTGTGGATGACTGCTCGGTTGTTCGGTAGGACCAGAAGACCGAGGCGAGTTCATCGGCCCAAGCACCTTTTTTATTATCCAGCCGCTTCTTGAGTCCTAGTAAGATGACCTTGTTTGCGGACTCGACCTGGCCGTTTGTTTGGGGATGTTCTACCGAGGAGAATTTCTGCCTTATGCCCAGGCCGGTAAGGAACTTTGTGAACTTCTTGTCGGTGAACTGGGTCCCATTGTCTGAGATGACGACCTCCGGGATGTCGAACCGGGTTATCACCTGTCTCCACATGAACTTTCTGCAATTGGATGAGGATATGCTAGCCAGTGGCTCGGCCTCTATCCACTTAGTGTAGTAGTCGATGGCGACGATGAGGTACTTAACTTGTCCTTGACCAACCGGGAAGGGTCCCAAGAGGTCAACTCCCCATTGTGAGAAGGGTCGGGAGGACGTTAAAAGGCTCAGTTCGGAAGCTGGTGCTTTGTGGAAGTTGGCGTTCTCTTAACACTTGACGCATTTTCTCACATATTCTTTAGAATCCGTCATCATCGATGGCCAATAGTATCCCGCTCGTATTAGCTTTCTTGCTAGGGCTTTGCCCCCTATGTGGTGGCCGCAACACCCTTCATGAACTTCCCTGAGCACGTAGTCCATCTGGTCGGGATGTAGGCATTTCAATAAGGGCTGGCTGAGCCCCTTTCTAAACAGCTGACCCTAGATGATCGCGTACTTGGCTGCCTCCCTTCTCAAGGTTTTAGCATCCTTTTCGTCGCCGGGGAGTTTGCCGCTTTCTAGGAAGTTAGCGATGGGGTCTAACCAGGAGGGGCTTAGTCTTGACAGGTGTAGAGTAACTGCTGGTTCCTTCATCATGCCCTGAATGAGAGACCAGTTGCCTTCTCCCGGTTTTGTGCTGGCCAACTTGGATAGAAAGTCTGCCCGTGTGTTCCTTTCCCTTAGAACGTGTTGGATTGCGACATCCTCGAATGCCTTGCTCGATTCCTTGACTTTTTCTAAATACTTTTGCAATAGCGAGTCTCTGGCCTGGTAGCTTCCATTTACTTGCGAGGTGACAACCTGTGAATCGTTGCATACCTCCAGCCTTGTCGCTTCAACTTCCTTTGCCAGGGCTAAGCCTCCCAGGATGGCTTCGTATTCTGCTTGGTTGTTCGAAACGGGGAACTCGAACTTGATCGACTGCTCGTATACGACTCCAGCCGGGCTCTCGAGGATGATCCCGGCACCCCCGGACGTTTGGTTGGAGGCCCCGTCAACATAGAGCCTCCACCGTGTGCCCGTCTCTTCTGTTGGATCCCCCGTTACTTCTACCAGGAAGTCTGCCATTGCTTGCGCCTTAATCGCGTGCCGAGGTTCGTATCGTATGTCATATTGGGAGAGCTCAATGGACCAAGTCATCATCCTTCCCGCTAAATCGGGTTTTTGGAGGACTTGTCGGATTCCTTGGTCCGTTCTAACGACAATCTGGTGCCCCTGGAAGTATTGTTTTAATCTTCGAGAAGAGGTCAGGAGCGCCAGAGCTAGCTTCTCCAGTTTGCTGTATCTCAGTTCCGCCCCTTGTAGGGCTCTACTCACAAAGTAGACTGGTTGTTGAGCCTTTTCTTCCTCTCGTATCAAAACCGTTGCCAGGGCTTCCCCTGTTATGGCTAGGTATAGGTATAGCGGCTCTCCAGCCTTGGGCTTTCCGAGCACAGGGGGTGTCGCTAGGATTTCTTTGAAGTGTCTGAACGCTTCCTCACATGCAGGAGTCCATTCGAATGCTATTCCTTTTCTCATCAGACTGAAGAAGGGCAGGGCCTTTGCTGCCGAGGCTCCGAGGAATCGGGATAACAATGTGAGGCGACCTACCAATCTCTGAACATCCTTGACACAGCCCGGGCTCTTCATTTGGAGTATTGCTTGGCATTTTTCGGGATTGGCTTCCACTCCCCTCTGGGTTATCATGAATCCTAGGAACTTTCCAGCTTCCATGGCGAAAGCGCATTTGAGGGGGTTGAGCCTCATGCCGTGTTGTCGGAGAGATGCAAATACGCTTCCCAGGTCGCTCAGAAGGTCGTCAGGCTGTGTAGTCTTTGCGAGGATGTCGTCCACGTAGACTTTCACTGTCTTGCCTATGAGGCTGCCAAATATTTTGTTCATCAGCCTTTGATATGTTGTCCCTGTGTTTTTCAGGCCGAATGGCATTACCTTGTAGCAATTAGAAAGGGAAAGGAAAATTGGAAGAAGAGAGAAGGGTAATGGCTCCGTTGGGAGGAGAGGAGGAACAATGGTGATGGTGGAAGGTGATGAAGCCCACGTGGAGGTGGTGGAACTGCCAGTTCAGCGCTCCGGCTGCTGAGTCACGCCGGAATTGGGTAGAGGGACCAGGATTTCGCACGGAGCTCAATCTAAAGGGTGCAATTAGAGCATTTCGAAACTTAGGGGTAACATTGGTGCACGGGCTCAATCTGAAGGACCATTATGGGGTTTCACTCAACATTTGGGTAATATATAATTAATTTGTTACCGATAGATATATCAAATGAATTGATAGATGTGTCTCTTAATGTTATTTATGTGCTAAATCGATTTAAGATAATGGAGAGTGGGTTCTGGGGTTTGAAGTCATGGAATCTTATGGTATGCAACACAGGTTTGAAGATGGTCACAAGAGGAGTTGTGGTATTTTAGCTGTGAGGGATCTTTGTTATTTAGAATTGCTATGATGATTATGTAACATACAGAAGCGGATTCTATTGGTATTGTGGAAATATGTTTTTACACTCTGAACCTTTGATGGATTTTTGTGTGTTTATGATTTATTCCTTTAAGTTGAGCTTGCCATTTTATTTATCAAAGACAGTAATAAAATGAATTGATACTGTTCTTATTAAATGAATATCCAATCCTTCATCTGTGCTTATTATAGAATTAAATAGTTTGACGTTTATTTTAAGAAAATCTCACATTACTTAAGTTTGGTCCTAGTACTTGTCAAAAATCTAGCTACACATACATGTAATTTTCATCTTCTTTATAAGACTACTTATATATGATATATTATCCAATAAACAACTAATGGCCATTGAATATTTTTTCCTGTTATTTGTTAAGAATATTTCGGAGTAAGTTTTGATTGGTTTACTTGTCAATTAGGTGAATAAGCCGGGTTTGGAAACTTGAATGCAAAGTTCCTAATCCTTGGTTGAGGCATATCAACAGGGTCGATGGTGTGCATAAGGAAGGCAACGGTGGATGACCTGCTGGCTATGCAGGCTTGCAAGCTCTTCTGCCTGCCAGAGAACTACCAGATGAAATACTACCTCTACCACATCCTCTCCTGGCCCCAGCTCCTCTACCTTGCCAAGGATTAAATGGCCGCATTGTCGGCTACGTCCTTGCCAACATGGAGGAGGAGACTTCCGAGTGCCATGGCCACATCACCTCCCTCTCCGTCCTCACCACCCACCGCAAAGCTTGGCCTTGCCACCAAGCTCATGAAAGCTGCTCAGAATGCCATGGAACAGGCAAGTCGGTTGTTTTGAATTACTTATGATTCTGTGCCCCGTTTTATTTGGAACATTTTCACTTTGATTTCGTTCTGTTTGCGATTTTGTGGTGATTCCCTTGCAAAATCACAAAAAAGAAGTTTGTAGTGAAAATTTCTTTTGAAGTAAAGTCATATATGTTTGGTAAATTTTTATAATTGACAATTAAAATCAACAAATATTTTAACTGGAGAAGTGATAAATTTTCACATATGATATAATTGATTTTGACCATATATTCAATTACAAAATTTTAGTTAACTGGAAATCTAATGCATTTACGATGTACATAATTGATTTTGGTCCACCATAATTGATTATGGGTGTGGCAAACTGGGGGAACCCAAACATGCACTAATTAATGTTGAGAAACAAAAATGACTGACACTTTGGTATGTTATCTCTGCTCTGAACTTGCTAGAATTGAGATACTCATGGTTTCTTTATGAGACGTTTTATATTTGTACTTCTATCTGTGTCCCCATTTAAATTACAAAATGGTTATGTTGATTTCAGTCTTTTTGTGGATATTCCTTTGCAAAATTGTAAAATAAAAAGATTTGTAATTAGTTAATGTTGAAAACAAAAATAATGTCATTTTGGTATCCGATTAATCACTTTGCTACTGAATACTGTTACTGTAGTTTCTGTTCTGAAGTTGCTGGAACATTATGGTTTCTGTAGAAGAAACATTTTGTATCTCTACTGCAATCTATGTCCCCATTTTAATTACAAATTGTTACTTTGATTCATTATGTAGGGATTTGTGGTGATTCCTTTGCAAAATCATAAAAGAAGCTTTGCAATTAATCATTGTTGAAAACAAAAATGAATGTCACTTTGGTATCTCATTAATGATTTTTCTGCCCAACATAGTTGTTTCTGTTAACAAATTTTTGGGATTGAATTACAGGTTCTTATAGGAGTTAGTTTTTGCAATAGCATGATTGTGCATGATGAAAAGAAAAATGTTCTAAGGGTTTAACCTTGTTGCTATTGGAAATTTCACAAGTGGAGTTATCTCCTTAGCTTATCTTTCAATCTGTTTGGTTTTCAGTGAGCCAGTTGTGGCTTTCAATTGCAAGTTAAAAATGTTTGTTAGGATTTGGTTTCTTTAGTTACAAGTTTGGTTACCATGAAACTAGAGATGTTGTAAGGGTATGCATATAAGCAATAAGGGTTAAGCATGGTGGTAAGCAAGTTGGTCTTTAGGGTGAAGACCAAAGGTTGAACCGTTGAACCTTAAAGACGCCTTCCTATTTACAACAATGCATAGTTGTTTGTTCATACTTCATACCATGTTTGTGAATACTGTCAAAGATAAAAATAATCTTTGATTTGTAAATTTTGGTTTAATAAAATGTTTTTTCACTTTTTTTCTCCCTTTCTTTGCAGCTTCAGTTAGCAAGTTATTCATGTTCAATTACAAGTTTATTAGATGTTAGATTCTGTAATCACTAGTTAGCTTTACAAAGGGGCTTAGTATCTGAATGACTAATTGTGTTTACCAAATGTGACAAAGGTGCTGAGTACGTCTCCCTGCATGTTAGAAAGAGCAATCGTGCTGCATTTAATTTGTACGCGGAGACATTGGGTTATAAGATTCATGATATGGAGGCGAAGTATTATGTAGATGGGGAGAATGCTTATGACATGAGGAAGCAACTCAAGGGGAAGCAGACGCATCAGCATCATCACAGTGGGGGTCATCACCACCACCACCACCACCATCATCATCATGAGCATGGTGGTGGTTGTTGTTCCAGTGAAGCAAAGGCAGAGACGAGAAATGCGAAGTATTCAATTGATTTACAATAGCAAAACATAACTAATTGTACTCTATTTATCTAATTTAACAAATAATAAGCTAAAAAATATCATTAACCAAAAAGCTTTATCGAAAGAAACTGGGACATGACTAGTTTTGAATTGTAGAAATGGGTTGTAATTATCTTGTGCATTTGTAAATTTATTGGTGTTTGCTGACAGTTTTGTTTCGGGGTATGTCTAAAACGAACTCAACAGTTATGTGCTTATTGAATGAGCCACATTTATATAGGCCATTAGATTTTATTAGATGAAAATCAAAGGCTAATATAAAAAAAAGTATTGATAGACTCTAATAAATATAGAATATCGTAGTACATAAATAGATGTTTTAAATGACAATACTTTAATACACAATACTTTAAACAGCAACAAAATCTTTTATTCTTAAATAATTAAATATAAAATATATGAGTATTTTTTATTTAATAAAATTAATTATTATGCAAAACTTTTTTATAATATCAAAAAATTATATTAAAATAATATTTTAAACATTAACATAAAATATAAAATCATTAAAATTTATTTTATAATACTTGATAA
>NC_029776.3:93755914-93764200 GCF_000817695.3 Arachis duranensis
GATGATTTAAATATGAAAAAAAAAACGTTAAGAATGATTCTAAATAAAAAATTAAGTTGGAGACGGTTTCGATTCTGACCCTTAACGTTATAGACCAAAACAATCCTTATCCCTTCTTTTAATTTAATAATTCAACAATATACTTTATTCTATATTTTTAAATATTAATAGCTAATTAATAGTCAAAATTAATAAATTTTAATAATCTTCTAACATATCTCTTGTAATTGTACAAATTTATTTTAATATACATATGAAGCATATCCTTCATCAATTTATATGTCTATAAGAATTTTTTTTTTTTTTAATTTAGCGCCTCTTTTGAAAAACTGTTTTTTATTTTACTCTTTTTTCTTGTGTTTACTCAAGAATTTAATTAAATTCCTTAATTTCCATGACAGTGATTGTTTCCATCATTCAATTCGCTCTTTTCTATTCCAACTCCTTCTTCTCGTTTGAACGGATTTTACACAAACATGTTGCGTGCAGCATCATTCTCCAGGTTCAGCTTCTCTCTTCATATTGTGCCCTATGTTTTCCCTTTTCGCTTCCCTTCCTGTTCATGTTCAATGTCAAGCCTTCACTCTCATTCTGAGCTCACATCCCCTCGCCATGTTGATGAAGCTGTTGATTCCTTCACTCGCATGCTCTCTATGCGTCGCCCTCCATCCATCATCCAATTTAACAAGATTTTGGGGTCTCTTGCCAAGACGCACCATTTCCCCACCGCCATTTCCCTCTTTCAGCAATTGCAAGCCAGGGGAATTGCGCCCGACATATTTACTCTCAATATTTTAATCAATTGTTGCTGTGGCATGGATCGGATCACTCCCGCTTTCTCTACGTTGGCCAAGATTTTCAGGATGGGTTTTCAGCCTGATATCATAACGTTGAATACACTCATTAAAGGTCTCTGTCTATGCGGTAATGTTGAAAAAGCACTGCACTTTCATGACAGAGTGTTGGCTCATGGATTTCAATTCGACCAAGTCACTTATGGCATCTTGATTAATGGACTCTGTAAGACCGGACACACATCAGCTGCTATTCAAGTGTTGAGAAAGATCCCACGGTATGGGATTGCTCCTGATGTCGTCATGTACACTGCAATTATTGATAGCTTGTGCAAGGTGACGCTTGTAAGTGATGCTTTTCATTTATATTCTGAAATGCTTGCTAAGGGAATCTCTCCTGATGTTATCACCTACAACACTCTAACTTATGGATTGTGCCTTGCGGGCCAACTTAAGGAAGCCATTGATTTACTAAATCATATGATGCTGAAAAACATTACCCCAGATGTTCGTACCTATAATACTTTGATCGATGGACTATGTAAGGAGGGAAATATCAAAGATGCTAAGAGTGTGTTGGCTGTGATGACAAAAGATGCTGTGGAACCAACTGTGGTTACTTATAATTGTTTAATGGATGGGTATTGCTTGGTTAATGAATTAAATAAGGCAAAATATGTATTCAACACAATGGCTCAAAGTAGAGTGTCTCCTAATATCCGGAGTTACAATATCATGGTTAATGGGTTATGCAAGATAAAGCTGGTCGATGAAGCAGTGAGTCTCCTTGAAGAAATGCAGCGCAAGAACCTGGTTCCAAACACAATAACTTACAATACCCTAATTGATGGCTTGTGCAAATCAAAGAGAATCTCTTGTGCTTCAAAGCTTCTTCTTGAGATGCATAATAAAGGTCAACCTGCTAATATAATCACTTACACTTCCTTGTTGGATGGGATGTTCAATATCAAACAAGTTGACAAGGCACTTATGTTATTTAATCAAATGAAAAAGAGTGGCATTGGTCCGGATATATTCACGTATACTATACTTATTGATGGCCTATGCAAAGGTGGAAGACTTACAGATGCAAAAGAGATTTTTCAAGATCTTTCCATTAAAAGCTATTGTCCAAATGTGAGGACATATACTATTATGATCAATGGGCTCTGCAAAGAGGGCTTATTTGAAGAAGCATTGGCCCTGATGTCAAAAATGGAAGACAATGGTTGCTTACCAGATGCTGTGACTTTTGAAGTCGTTATTCGTGCTTTGTTTGAAAAAGGTGAGAATCACACGGCGGAGAAACTTCTTCGGGAAATAATTGCTAGAGGCTTATTGAATGGATGAATGAAGCCATGAAGGTAAGATACATCAACTCAAATTGAAATCACCTCTCTATTGTTGCAGAATATGTATCATAGTTCTGTAAATTCTGTATCTGTTGGGTCAGAGAACTTTGGCAATGCCACAACATCAATACCACTGATGTCTTGATTATCTCATTTTTATTCAATTAATTTTGAACTTTTAATTTTTGTAATTGCTATCATCCTTTTTAATTCCACTATGCTTTATTGATTCTTTAGAGGATATTCCTATTTGTAGCTTACAGGTTTAGTGTTTAAGATCTCTTTATAGTAATTAATAGTTCTTTACTGTTATCGTATGAGATCATATATCTTAACTATTATCATGCTACAAACTAAGAAAAACAAAAAAGAGTGTTATAAACATTTGCAAATCCATTGCATTCTGTATAAGGAAAATTACATTATTATGAAAAATATGTGGTTCTAAAATATGAGTGTGTTAATAATTTGGTTATGGTTTCCCAACTTCAAATTTTATTGTTAGTTTGCTTGTTGATCAATGACTTCTCTATGGAGATTGGCAATATTTTCTTTACACTGGATTTTGACCTGCTTAAAATTAGTGTGTGGTTTGGCCACCAAAGTATTTCAAAGCAGATATTTTTCTGCATCAATATTTCTCTTGCCTTGATTTTAGTTTGTAGTTTTGTACATCTAAACTTGTGCCGCAAGAACTTAGTTCCTACCACGGTAACTTACAACACTCTTATTGATGATGGCTTGGGCAAATCAAAGAGAATCTCTCGTGCTTTGGAGCTTTTTATTGAGATGCATGATAAAGGTCAACCTTCTTCTATATTCATTTACAATTTCTTGATAGATGCCTTGTGCAAAAACCGACTACTTGACAAGGCACTTGTGATATTCAGTAAAATTGAAGAGATTGGCATTAACCAAATATACACTCATACAACATACTTATTGATGGCCTATGCAAAAGTGGAAAACTTAAACATGCTCAGGAGATTTTTCAGGATCTTCCCATCTAAACGTCCAGCCAGACATACAATATTATGATCAATAGTCTTTCTAGAGAGGGTCTGTTTAAAGATGCATTGACCCTGTTGTCAAAAATGGAACATGATGGTTGCATTCCTGATGCTGTGACTTTTTAAACCATTATTTGAGCTTTGTTTGAAAAAGATGAGAATGTTACGGCAGAAAATTCCTTGGTGAAATAATTGCTAGAGGCTTATTGAATAGATAAAAGAAGATCAAATATATCTCAAATTAAAGTTACATTTCTATTGTTATTGAATATGTAGAATAGTTATATAAATTTTCTATATGCTGGGGCAGAGGACTTTTGCAATGCCATGACCTCACTATCACTAAGTTTTTGACTATCTCAATTTTATTCAACTAAGTTTGCACTTTTGTTTTTGACAATTGTTAATAATTTTGTTATGGTTTCCCTGCTATTCCTAAACTGTGCAACTTGCTTTTCTTTATCTTTATAGGTGGAGTATCTAACAAATTCCCATGACTGTTGACATTTATCATTAGCCACCGTGAACTGTTGTTTATTTGACAAGAAAATTCTTGAAACTATTGCTTGCAAGTCAACATCCAGGAATTGGTTCTAGTATGTTAGTGCTATGAATCCAGCTTTTGCTTATACTCAAGCCAAAACTTCCTTTTAGCTTTAACTTAAAGGATGCTTGCGAATGGGATTAGCAATGCTGGTAGCTAGTATGACACCAAGTGCCATAGTAGGCACATGCAGCGCATAGTTTTATCAATCAAAACAATAATATATACAACAATCCATTCATCCACAAGTTCAAAAGGACAAAACCGCCATCCCAAGTCCCAACATCATAAAACAAAGGCAGCAAAAGAAAAAAAAAATGCATATAACAAATTAGACAGTACAACAATAGAGGATCTGCAGAGCTTATAGAAACACACAACTCTACTGTATACTAAAATATTTACATAACATGAGGTTGTGTGTATGTATTCTAGTGATTGGTCTAGTATATCAAATGAACAAGCTTCATGGATGATATCTTTTGACATCTAAGCTGCATGTTTCCCCATTATTAGTACAAAGAAAGGCTGCATCCGAAAATAATGTCAAATGCAGCTGTCCGACAGAGTTTAGACAGTTCAAAGAATCATGGGTTTTGTGGAGTTCTTTGCTCAGCGTGTTCGGATAATCGTGGATGCGTCTCCCATCACTAAACCAGTTTCTTTTGATGAGGTTTGCAGGTTTTGGGAGAATTAACGAGGATACATTTTTGTGGCAATGTGCAATATACTCCACTACTTGGAGTATTTGGCTAGAAGACAATCTTCGTACGCTTAAAGACAGATTCACCGGAAAAGTTTAGCATCTATACAGTGTAAAACATATGATCTTTTCAAACGACTTTCGCTCTCAAACATGATGAGAGATTGGAAGTTGCAGTTCATTGAAGCTTGTGATCTTGTTTGTATTTGCATTGGTTTGGAGAAACTCTTTTCCTCCACCCATTTGTAATGTTCTCTCAATACATTAATGATATTCTTTCTTTTGTTATCACGAGAAAATATATATAAAATAAATAGCTAGAATGATGGCATTGAGAACTCAGAAATAAATGAAACATTTATCTGTGGATTTATCAATCTATGAGAAAAAAAACGTCGTGGTTAGTTTCAAAATGAGCCCAACCAACATGAGAAACAGATGAAGCATGAAAAAATCCAGAAGAAATTATCCTCAAAAGGGTCAATGAGTGGGAAGTTATCAATGTGCATAAGTTATACAGTTGGTGTCACTATAATTTATTCGCCTTGGATCCAGGAATGAGATAAAAGTTCATTTTCTATCACAAAGGAGCCCTAAGCTATATAAAAATTCCCTGGAAATGTAACAGTTAGCAAAAATAGTAGAACAATATAAAAAAATAGGAGACTCACTGTGGACAATTCCAATCTCCTTTTTTCATTTCAACTTAATCCCCTGCTGTCTTACATTTTAGACACTGAACATTTCTGGAAAAATTCATAACACTGCATCTGCGGCAAAACCAACGAGAATACAGTTTGCCATGCATAATTGCATATGGTCAAGTACGAAAGTAAGAGAAGAAAAATCATAGAACAGTGTAATTCACATAATTCTATTGATATGGACCAAACTTATAGTGCTTTCAAAAGGAACCTTTACAAACAAATGGAAATCGAAAAGCTAGTAAGCAAGTAAAACAGCTGGAGGACTTACTCGGGACATATCCAATCTCCTTTACTCATTTGATTAGTAGGCAGATCAACGTCCTTTGGCTTATCTTCTGATAGGACCAGTAGTAGCAGAATGATCAAGCTTTATTGATATACTGGGATGGCCAATTAGCTCTCCCTAGAAGGTTCTACACAGCTGGAACTACCAGCTCAGAGAGAGAGAGATCCTCTCCAATTTCTAACAGAATTCACAACAGAAAAACTATACTCCCTAAACTACTATATCCTAGCTATTTATAACAACCTATCAGCCAGCTGGATATCCTAACAACTTCTAAAACACTTCTACTTGACCTCTACTTACCTCTCCTTTTGTAACACAGTCCAAACCTGTTAGTAGTAGGCGCCTCTCATCATCTTCATTACAATTTAAGCATTGTCTATTCCTAGAGAAGTTCATAAAATTTCAGCTGCAGGAAATGTGGAAGCATACAAAAATGAGAGAATCAACTGTTACAAATGAATTTTATGTGGCCAATATAATTGTAGACGTCAAAAGTCATGCAAGTATGCGCCAAGAAGATTTTGAAAGCTCTTTATCTATATTCATCATGCTATAATAAATGCATAATTAACATGGGTATAGACAAGTATCTACAGGCCTAAAATACTTCTTCTTCTTCAGAACGAGCACTATCTCTTAAAGCAATTTGCTTGAGAGAAACCTAATTAGACAGGTAAAATAGGTAATCACTGACAACAGATTTTCAAAAGAGATGACGTTGTTTTAATATATAAAAAATATGAGATAGATCACTTGCTTGAATTCAGCACTGATGTGCTTATGGACAAAGAATTAGTTCTCCTATTACATAATTTTCTTGGTGCACAAGATTGCTAGGCCTGCTCAAACTGTGAGCATTATGTACATTTTGAAATGCCTAATTCCAAGTGTAATGCCTCGAGCAAATTAAGGCAAGATTAGTGTTATTTAGGTATAAAAGCAAATAATTTGTCAGAATAATAATGGCACATATGATAAAGAAAAATAGGGATAATTGGTAGTTTGGTACTTGTTGAGCCTACCAAAACATGTTTTTAAAAGATAAACTTCAATTTGAGATATTTAAATGGTAGATTTAATTAAATGGTGCTTTAAGGCTTAAGGATATCAGTTAAAAGAATAAAAGTAGAGGATTTTGATTATTTTAGCATATTCAATGCATAAAGGACTTAAAATAATTTATATTTTTTATTAAAAGTTTCTATTTGTAATATTATGAAAAAAATTACAATACACTAGCTTTATTTATAAATGTAAGAAAAAAAGGATAAATAGATTCTTGACTTTTTAGTCTGCAGATATTTAAGTCTCCAAAAATTTGAGAATATATTTAAGTTTCGACTTTCTCATAATCTGGACATATCAATTTCTGGATCTAATTTATTTCATTTTAAAAACTCTCCCATATTTGCATCTGTATATCAGCCATGTCAATACAACAGAAGTTACGTTTAATGTTTTCGTTGGATTTGATAGATCCAAATAAATTGAAAAATTAATGTGTTTAAATTTTAAAAATATCAAGAACTTAAATATATTTTTAAATTTTAAAAAATTTAAATATTAATTGTTTTATTTATCATTATCTCTAAATATAAAAATATTTTTGGAATACTAAGTCTTTGATCATCGAGTAATATCCACTTTACAACTAATTTTTTATGAATCTTATCCTACCGTATGATCCCAATCATGTTTTTTACCTCAACTTTTATGCATAACACATCTTTTTATAAATTATTACCGATCCTTACGTAAAAAATATATTATAATATTATTTAATTTGATAAATTAAAGACTAATTTGTTATCAATTTAAAATTTATTTAAAAATTTAAATTTTAGAATATACATTCAAATAAGTTTTTAAAAAAATTTGCATTGGATATTTTTGTTTTAAAAAAAAGGTAATTACGTTGAAATTTTTAAACTTTACAAAAATAAGATATATAGGTCTTTGCGTCACACTTTTAAAGACTTATTTATCCAAATAAAAATAACATATATAACTAAGGTCATGACTCATATATCTTACTTTTATAAAATTCAAGAATCTCAATGTAATAAAATTATTTTAGAGAAAAAAATGTTTGATGCAAAATTTTTCAGGACCTATCTGTGTATATACATTATATCTAAATTTTACTAATAAATTATTACATGCATAAGATTTGAGTCTCTGATATTTATTTAAACGAATAAATAAAATAATAATATTATGCATTCAAGTTTTTTTATAAATTAAGTTAAACAACAAAATTTGAAATAATGTTATTCATAGTTAATTTTTATTGATATTCGATCAACTTAATTAGACTCAGTTAATAAACAAATTTTAATGTGCATTATTATTTACAAGAATAATACTATATATCCAAATCTTTTATGAACTAAGTTTAACTAAATTAAATAATAAAATTTAGAATAATACTAATTATAATTGATTTGGTTATATTAAATCAATTTAATTAGCTAATAAATTATAATTTAAATGACATAATCTTTTTATAGGTCTCAGATTCAAGTTTTTCTATTTTTGGTGAAAAAAAATTTAACAAAAAAATTTAAATATATAGTATTATTTCAATAATTATTGTCCATAAATTTTTTATTTTATTTTATTTTATTTTTAACTGAAACAAAAACGTTGGGATTTCGGGGGTTGGTGCATTGCAAAACCCTGAGTGTGAACTCCAACTTTAAGATAAACCCTCTCAGCTAAGCATAGCTGAAGAAGAAGAGGAAGAAGTAGTTACCACTTACCACTAACCATGTCAGCTTCAAAGCTCGCACTGTACGGATTCGGAACCACCCTGTTCCGTACCCATCGATTCCTCTCTTCTTCCTTTCTTCCCTTCTCTAAACCAATCCTTTTCCCTCTCAAACCC
>NC_029776.3:93764233-93809574 GCF_000817695.3 Arachis duranensis
ATATTTGCGTCTCATTAGATTATTGGAATGCGAGAGAGTACTTAATTTTTAAGTTGAGTTTGCAGCGGGAAGCACATTTTTCATAACTAGCTTGAGTTCATGAGTAGTTTTCTTTACTTGTTTGGTGACAATGGAAGTTTTCTATTTGTCTCTGAAGTTGGTTATGTAAGAACTGAGAAAAATGCACATTGAGGAGGGTCTAAAGGCGAGGTTATTTTGCTATTTCAAACTCCAAATAAGCTAATGTTAACACAAACACTACATTCAAGCATCAGCAATTTAGCATCATGGTATGTTAGAGTTAGAGGAGTTTAGAATTAGCATCAAGTTCTTTTGCTTCTTATGCATGCAGGTTGCTGTCCTCGAGTGATCTTCAAGCAATCGTGGAGGGAGGATGTCCTAATCTTCTCCGAAAAGCTGTAAATTCGGCTAAAAGGTTGAGAGCCCACCTGCAATTAGATGAAGGGGATGTATGTCAGATCATTTTTTGATTTTTTTGTTTCAAGCTTTACGCTTTTAAAATGCATGACGTTCAAATGTTCCTGTTAATCCATACGATTTAGTTCTTTATTCTTCACTCAAGTTTATTGTTTTTGTTCAGGTCTGTAGTGCTTGCCACCTGCGAGGCTCCTGTGATAGGGCTTATGTGATTATGGAGACCCTTGGAGTTGATGCTCGAACTGTGGATGTAGTTAGAATACTTTTGTTCTACGCACTAGATCCAGTTGTTCTTTCTGGTGGAGAGAAACCCTCGGGGAGAGAACTTGTTGAATTATCTGTGCGAAAACTTCTCTCCCAGCTGATTGAGTTGAGCGAGTCATCTCCTGCTCCAGCTCCTCATGCTCCTGTTCCTGCTCGATCAAAGCCCACTGCCCAAAATGCTTTGGCAGAAGGCCGACCACTAACTTCAACAACTAGTAAATTTTCAAAAGAAGCGGAGATGAAGAAACATGACTGGATTTGCCAAAAGTGAGTCATACTAGCTGATGCAGCCATATCTTCAGTGAATTTATAGTTTTTCTCCATTTCCACATGAAATTTGGAAGATATTTTGTTATGAATTCAAGCAAGTGATCTATCTACTATTTTTTTTATATATTAAAGCAACGTCATCTCTTTGACTCTTTCAAAATCTGTTGTCAGATGATTACCTATTTTATTTTACCTGTCTAATTAGGTTTCTCTCAAGCAAATTGCTTTAACAAATATTGTTCATTCTGAAGAAGCTGAAGTAATTTAGGCCTGTAGATACTTTACTCTACCTTTGTTAATAATGCTATACATGAATCAAGATGAAGAGCTTTCGAAATCTTGGTGCATATTTCCATGACTTTTTGACATCTACAATTTACCTATTGGCCACCTAATAATTCATTTGTAACAGTTGATTCTCTCATTTCTGTTTGCTTCCATGTTTCCCGCAGATGCAATTTTATGAACTTCTCTAGGAATACAGAATGCTTAAATTGTAAAAAAAATAAGCCAAAGGATGTTGATCTGCCAACTAATCAAATGAGTAAAGGAGATTGGATATGTCCAGAGTAAGTCCTCTAGCTGCTTCACTTGCTTTTTACTAGCTTTTATCCCAGGGCATGGTCACATTTTCCATTTATTTATGAAGGTTCTTTTTCTGAAAAGTCGTATAATTTTGGTTCATAACAATAGCATTATATGAATTACCCTGTTCTATGATCTTTTTTCTCTAACTTTTGTAGTTGACCATATGCAATTATGCATGCCTAACTGTTTCACTTGCTCCTTATGATCTGCTGACATATTCTTGTTGGTTTTGCTGCAGATGCAGTTTTATGAATTTTTCCAGAAATTTTCAGTGTCTAAAATGTAAGACAGAAGGGCCCAAGAGGATCAATCCAGATGAAGTTGAAATGAAAAAAGGAGATTGGAATTGTCCACAGTGAGTCTCCTATCTTTTATATTGTTTTACTATTTTCGCTAACTGTTACATTTCCAGGGAATTGTTTATACCTTAGGGTACCTTTGTGATAGAAAATGAATCATTGTCTCTTTCATGGATCAAAGGTGAATAAATCATATTGATAGCAACACTATACTTGGGCACATTGATAACTTCCCACTCATTAACCCTTTTGATAATATACATTGCATTTAATTTCTTCTAGAATTTTTCATGCTTCATCTGTTTCTCATTTTGGTTGGGCTCATTTTGAAACTAAACACAACTCTATTTTTCCATAGATAGATAAATCCACAGATAAATGTTACAAACATTTATTTCGGAGTTCTCAATACCATCATTCTAGCTATTTATTTTATATATTTTTTTCTTGATAACAAAAGAAAGAATATCATTAATGTATTGAGAGAAAAGTACAAATGGGTGGAGGAAAGAGTTTCTCCAAACCATTGGAAATACAAACAAGTTCGGAAGCTTCAATGAACTGCAACTTCCAATCTCTCATCATGTCTGAGTGGGAAAGTCATCTGAAAAAATAATATATTTTAGACACAGATGCTAAACACCTTTTTCTATCCCAAACAAACAACTTTTCCTGTGAATCTGTCATGAAATGTACGAAGACTGTTCTAGCCAAATGCTCCGAATAGTGGAATATATTGCACATTGCCACAAAAATTTAGCCTCTTTCTTTCTCCCAAAACCTGCAAACATCATCAAAAGAAACTGAGCTAGTGATATGAGGTGCACCCACAATTCTCGGAACACGCTGAACAAAGAACTCCACAAAGAATGCTATTTATTATATTTTATAACCCAGGATTCTTGAAATATCTAAACCCTATCAGACAGCTGCAGTTGGCACTATTTTAGGATGCGGACTTTCTTTGCACTAAAATGGTGAAACATATAACTTAGATGTCAAAAGTTATCATCTATTAAGCTTGTTCATATGATATACTCGTCCAATCGCTAGAATACATACACACAATCTCATGTTATGTAAATATTTTAGTATACAGTATAATTGTGTGCTTCTATAAGCTCTGTGGATCCTCTATTGTTGTGCTGTGTAATTTATTATATGCATTTTTTTGCTGTCTTTGTTTTATGATGTTGGGATGGTGGTTTTTTCCTTTTGAGCTTGTGGATGAATGGATTGTTATATATATTATTGTTTTAATTTACAAAACGATGCCCTGCATTTGCCTACTATTGCATTTGGTATCATACTAGCTACCAACAATGCTAATCTGTAATCACACAGCTCTCATTCGCAAGCATCCTTTAACTTAAAGCTAAAAGGAGCTTTGGCTTGAGTACCAGCAAAAGCTGGATTCATAGCACTGACAGATTAGGAACAGAATTCGTGAATGTCGACTTATAAGCAATAGTTTCAAGAATTTTCTCGTTTATATAGGTGCGGGTTCATGAATTTTGCTAGTAAATCGAAGTGTTTGCGTTGCTCTGAGCAAAGACCCAAGAAACATCCCGGGGACTGGAGTTGCTCCAAGTAAGTTCTCTTTCTCCACCTGACCCCCGAGTTTCTTGTTTTATATGTTGCTTTGTGTATTATGTGGAAATTCATATTGACTTTCAAAGTTTGGTTTAAAAAATTGTTAATAGGATTTCTATTGTATGTAGGTGTGGTTTCATGAATTTTGCTAGTAAAGTGAAGTGCTTGCATTGTCAAGAGCCAAGTCCTAGTTCCAACAAATATCAACATCCCGGGGATTGGAGTTGTCCTAAGTGAGTTTATTGTTTCTTCTTCTTCTCCTTTCCCTCTCTTTTATCGTCGAGAATTTTCTAGTATGCTCTTACAGCATACTTAATGTGTGCTCCAGGAACATTCATGGCTACTCATTTTGTGTTATATAATTTTGAAACAGCATAAATGAAAATAAGTGGCTATAGATGTTTTTGAATTACATATTAAATGTGTTTAAGGAGCATACAAGTCCACCTGATCCTGTTGTCTCTTCTCTTTTCCTAGCATGCTAAAGTTTGTTGTTTCATATTACTTGCTTAGGTGTAATTTCTACAATTATGCAAGAAATAAGAATTGTCTGAAGTGCAACATTGAACGACCTAAAGAGCAACCAACCAGTGAGCATGAGGAGCATGTTTGGAAAAGATCATATTGATAAAGAGATCCATAGGGCGGCATTTGCATGGTGGAGTCAAATGTGGGTTTTCTTTCCAGTTTATTTTCTAGTCATTTCATTAGAAAGATACACATCTGCAATATAATCAGAGAGAGTTATTTGAATGTAATTGAAGATGTTTAATATGATCATGTACAGATCTAGAAGCAAATTTAACGATGTGTAATGTACCATCACTAATATATCTGGAGTTGGATTGAATCTCGTGAAATGTGAATGTTCCAACTTAATAAGGAAGAAATATACGAAGACGAAAATTCATGTCAATTGAAGTATCAATTCGAGCAATTGTAAGATCAAGCAAAAGAGTAGTATTTTTATTTCTCTCGTTATGTTTTAGTCTTGCTATATTCCCAATATGATAATTGAGGAATATAGCAAATAAAAGGAGCACATTAGTCGAACCCTTAAACTCTAACTAATATGGAGGAAATATCTTGAAAATAATAGTAATAAAAAACCAGCATACCAAAATCCACTATAAGAATCAACCGAGTCAGCAGAAGCATTCAACAAAATAAATCCAAAACTCCATTCGGCTATTTGGCAGCCATCAAAAGTAATTACAGCTCCGACTCCTATCAATAATTATTGCCACAGAAATACAATAGTAACAAGAATCATGGCCTCTTTCATTTTCTTCTTCTTCTCCATGTTCTCTATCTTTTCTTCACACGCGATATCTTTTGTTTTGACATCAAGTGTCATCATCACACGCTTTAGCATAAAAAAGACAATTTTGATGTGTGGAACTGCTTCTAATAGATAACGAGATAAATAATAATTACCAAAAAAAAAAAGATAACGAGATAAATTGGGAAGTTTAAATTTTAGATGGATAACCTAAATCGATTTCGTTTAGGTTGTAATCTGAAAAGGAAATAAAGACAAAAAGGAAAATCATAAGAGGCGAATAAAGTGTGATCTCTCACCTTTAATTCTATAAGTGGGACTAGAAATTAATAAGAGAGAGAATAATGAATGGTGACTGGACACTATCCAGTTTTTTTTTTTCCACTGGAGAGGATCCACTCCCATCCTTAATCCCCACTTAAATTCGTTTTACTACAGTTCTTGGAGAATTCAGTAAAATAAACAACAGTTCACGGTTGCTAATGATAAATGTCAACAGTCATGGGAATTAGTTAGATACTCCACCTACATAAATAAAGAAAAACAAGTTGCACAGTTTAGGAATAGCAGGGAAACCATAACAAAATTATTAACAATTGTGAAAATCAAAAGTGCAAACTTAATTGAATAAAATTGAGATAGTCAAAACATTCGTGATAGTGAGGTCATGGCAATGCCAAAGTCCTCTGCCCCAGCGTATAGAGAATTTATATAACTATTCTACATATTCAACAACAATAGAAATGTAATTTTAATTTG
This sequence comes from Arachis duranensis, assembly GCF_000817695.3. Classification (NCBI taxonomy): domain Eukaryota; kingdom Viridiplantae; phylum Streptophyta; class Magnoliopsida; order Fabales; family Fabaceae; genus Arachis; species Arachis duranensis. The sequence goes on from NC_029776.3 coordinate 93,769,727, forward strand.
AGATGTATTTGACCTTCTTTTATCTATTCAATAAGCCTCTAGCAATTATTTCACGAAAGAGTTTTTCTGCCGTATCATTCTCATCTTTTTCAAACAAAGCTCAAATAATGGATTCAAAACTCACAGCATCAGGAATGCAATCATCATGTTCCATTTTTGACAACAGGGCCAATGCATCTTCAAACAGATCCTCTCTAGAAAGACTATTGATCATAATATTGTATGTCTGGACGTCTAGATGATAGCCTCTAACAGGAAGATCCTGAAAAATCTCCTGAGCATGTTTAAGTTTTCCACTTTTGCGTAGGCCATCAATAAGTATGTTGTATGAGTGTATATTTGGTGAATGCCAATCTCTTCAATTTTACTGAATAACACAAGTGCCTTGTCAAGTTGTCAGCTTTTGCACAAGGCATCTATCAAGAAATTGTAAGTGAATATAGAAGAAGGTTGACCTTTATCATGCATCTCAATCAAAAGCTCCAAAGCACGGGAGATTCTCTTTGATTTGCCCAAGCCATCAATAAGAGTGTTGTAAGATTTGCCCAAGCCATCAATAAGAGTGTTGTAAGTTACCGTGTTAGGAATTAAGTTCTTGCGACACAAGTTTAGATGTACAAAACTACAAACTAAAATCAAGGCAAGAGAAATATTGATGCAGAAAAATATCTGCTTTGAAATACTTTGGCGGCCAAACCACACACTCATTTAAGCAGGTCAAAATCCAGTGTAAAGCAAATATTGGCAATCTCCATAGAGAAGTCGGTGATCAACAAGCAAACTAACATAAAATTTGAAGTTGGGAAACCATAACCGAATTATTAACACACTCATTTTAGAACCACATATTTTTCATAATAATGTAATTTTCCTTATACAGAATGCAATGGATTTGCAAATGTTTATAGCACTCTTTTTTGTTTTTCTTAGTTTGTAGCATGATAATAGTTAAGATATATGATCTCATAGGATAACAGTAAAGAACTATTAATTACTATAAAGAGATCTTAAACACTAAACCTGTAAGCTACAAATAGGAATATCCTCTAAAGAATCAATAAAGCAGAGTGGGATTAAAAAGGATGATAGCAATTACAAAAATTGAAAGCTCAAAATTAATTGAATAAAAATGAGATAGTCAAGACATCAGTGGTATTGATGTTATGGCATTGCCAAAGTTCTCTGACCCAACAGATACAGAATTTACAGAACTATGATACATATTCAGCAACAATAGAGATGTGATTTCAGTTTGAGTTGATGTATCTTACTTTCTTTCATCCATTCAATAAGCCTCTAGCAATCATTTTCCGAAGAAGTTTCTCCGCTCTGTCATTCTCACCCTCTCCAAACAAAGCACGAATAACGATTTCAAAAGTCATAGCATTTGGTAAGCAACCGTTGTCTTCCATTTCTGACAGCAGGGCCAATGCTTCTTTAGATAAGCCCTCTTTGCAGAGCCCATTGATCAGAATATTGCATGTCCTCACATTTGGAGGATAGTTTTTAATAGAAAGATCTTGAAAAATCTCTTTTGCATTTGTAAGTCTTCCACCTTTGCATAGGCCATCAATAAGTATATTATACGTGTATATATCTGGATCAATGCCACTCTCTTTCATTTGATTAAATAACACAAGTGCCTTGTCAAGTTGTTTGATATTGAACATCCCATCCAACAAGGAATTGTAAGTGAATATATCAGCAGGTTGACCTCTATTATGCATCTCAACGAGAAGCTTTGAAGCACAAGAGATTCTCCTTGATTTGCACAAGCCATCAATTAGGGTATTGTAAGTTATTGTGTTTGGAACCAGGTTCTTGCGATGCATTTCTTCAAGGAGACTCAATGCTTCATCGACCAGCTTTTTCTTGCATAACCCATTAACCATGATATTGTAACTCCGGATATTAGGAGACACTCTACTTTGAGCCATTGTGTTGAATACATATTTTGCCTTATGTAATTCATTAACCAAGCAATACCCATCCATTAAACAATTATAAGTAACCACAGTTGGTTCCACAGCATCTTTTGTCATCACAGCCAACACACTCTTAGCATCTTTCATGTTTCCCTCCTTACATAGTCCATCAATCAAAGTATTATAGGTACGAACATTTGGATTAATGTTTTTCAGCATCATATGATTTAGTAAATCAATGGCTTCCTTGAGTTGGCCCGCAAGGCACAATCCATAAGTTAGAGTGTTGTACGTGATACCATTGGGAGAGATTCCCTTAGCAAGCATTTCAGAGTATAAATGGAAAGCATCACTTACAAACGTATCCTTGCACAAGCTATCAATAATTGCGTTGTACATGACGACATCAGGAGCAATCCCATACTGTGGGATCTTTCTCAACACTTGAATAGCAGCAGATGTGTGTCCGGTCTTACAGAGTCCATTAATCAAGATGCCATAAGTGACTTGACTAAACTGAAATCCATGAGCCAGCACTCTGTCATGAAAGTGCAGTGCGTTTTCAACATTATCACAGAGACAGAGACCTTTAATAAGTGTATTCAATGTTATGGTATTTGGCTGAAAACCCATCCTGAAAATCTTGGCCAATACAGAGAAAGCGAGAGTGATTCGACCCATGTCGCAGCAACAATCGATTAAAATATTCATCGTAACTATGCTGGGCGCAATTCCCCTGGTTTGCAATTGCTGAAAAAGGGAAATGGCGGTGGGGAAATGGTGCGTCTTGGCAAGAGACCCCAAAATCTGGTTAAATTGGATGATGGATGGAGGGCGACGCATAGAGAGCATGCGAGTGAAGGAATCAACAGCTTCATCAACATGGCGAGGGGATGTGAGCTGAGAATGAGAGTGAAGGCTTGACATTGAACATGAACAGGAAGAAAAGCGAAAAGGGAAAACATAGGGCACAATATGAAGAGAGAAGCTGAACCTGGAGAATGATGCTGCACGCAACATGTTTGTGTAAAATAAAATCCGATCAAATGAGAAGAAGGATTTGGAAGAGAAAAGAGCGAATTGAATGGTGGAAACAATCACTGTCATGGAAACAGAGATTGGTTTGGTTGAGACTTGACAGTTGACACCAAAGCAAAGAACCATGATAATGAGATTGGAGATGATTTCTATTATTTTTCTAACAGCATAGCTGATTATCTAAAAGTTAGATAATTATATAAAAATATTTAAAAATCTTATTATACTTTTAAATTAAGGAATTTAATTAAATTCTCGAGTAAACCCAAGAAAAAGAGTAAAACACACAAAAGTTTTTTAAAAGAGACGCTAAATTAAAAAAAAATCTTATAGATATATAAATTGATTAAGGATATGGTTTATATGTATATTAAAAAATTAATACAATTACAGAAGATATGTTAAAAAATTATTAAAATTTATTAATTCTAATTATCAGTTAATTATTAATATTTAAAAATATATTATTAAATTATTAAATTAAAAAAATTAAATTAATAATTAAATAATAATAAAAATTAATAAATTCTGGTAACTCATAATATTTTTTTAATTACAAAACTATCACCCCTTTAATATATGGTTCATTCATTCATATGTGAGCACTATTGTTGTGGATTGTGACAATAATTAATTCTTAATTTAATTTTAATAAAATAAAAAATATTTTATATAACCGTCGACGACTTTTTATATAAAATCCTAGACTATGTAAAGAAACTCCATTCAAATATTTTGGTCATTTTCGCATGTAAAACATTTTCAAGAATCCTGCAAAATTTAGGAAAAATACATAGAAACCTAGAACATAAATCATTCTAATTTCTAAATTTTAGCAAATATATAAATATTAATTTTTTATTAAAAAAATTCAAACATCTAATCATATGTTTTTTATAAGATAAAAATTTATATGTGGTTATTTTTTATATAAAATTAATAATTAAAAATTATTAAATAATAATTTAATTAAATATGTAAAATTATGTAATAATTTTCAGTTGCTATTAAAGTACTGCATGTGAATTTTTACTTTTTTTTACAATGATTATGCACAATTGCACATAATAGATGTGTATTAATGTAAAAAATAATTTTTACTTACGTGATTTAGAAGTAATAATAATATAGTATTATTACATTCTTTTCTCTTATATCCCCTTAGGGACGGATTTACTTTTATAGGTGTGGGAGCAAATACTCTATTACAATTTAGAATTTTATTGAGTAGTATATAATAATAATATTTATTTACTTTTACTAAATTATTAAATTTGATTCTACAATAATTTTTTATTCAACTTTCGACACTTGATAGTCAATTTGAGTACTTCATATTAGATGTCCATTATAATGATCAATTTTTAAATTTAAATAAGATTAGTGTTCTTTTTTAGAAATCGGCTCGAAAGACTATTATTTATCCATTTGTGTTTCTTCTTTTGAAATTAGTTTTAGTTTTTTATAACTACACTAATTGAATGAACTTTTTCAATTATGAATATTATCAAGAACTAATTGTATAAAAGTTGAGTTTTAAATGATTGTTCAACAACATATACAAAAAAAAGACATTTTAATTATATTGTCTAGGTTTCAAATTATGAAATATAAAAAATTAAATTTTAAATTATATGTTATTATTTAAATTACTATTTTAGTATTTTAATATGTAATTAGATATTTTGAAACCTAATCATATTTTACAATAACAAAATATAATTATAACAATAATTATGCTACGTATACATAAAATAATTACTTATACAGAATAAATCTTAAAATACAAATTTTGAAATATAAAATACACATTAAAAATAAGTTAAATAATATATATATTTATACACAAATCTATAGTAGATAATTTGATAGCTAATTTTTTATGTAAACGTAATATTTTTATTATAAAAATTATTATCATATTATATATATTTCGTCCCCACTATCAAAATTTTCTGGATCCGTCGCTGTATACTCTGAAACGGCCTAGGGTGAAGGAATTATACCATAATTGCTGGAATCGAATTGGTGATCAAACCGATTAAGATATTAGTTTATTGGTTTATTGGTTTAATAAAAAAATTACTAGTTAAATTGATAGAACAGATCGCACGTAAATAAAAAATATAAAATAACAAAAAACGTAAAATTAATATTTAAAATACATATATTTACTAATATTTTAAGAATAATTAAGTCTCAAAAATTATATATAAATTATAATATAAGTTTATATATTTTATATTATATGAACAAATATATAAACATATTAAAAGTAAGAAGATATAAAATTATAGAGAATTATATTGTAATGTAAGTTGCACTAGATATTGATTATATATAATTATAAACATATTATGTAGTAGGAAGATAGTTGACCTAGTGGTGGAATTATGTGCAAGCAATGCTGCCAGATTTAAATCTTGCTTTTAGCATTTTTGTAAAGAGGCTTGCTACACATATAAGCCTTTTTGGTTTATAAACTATATAAGTTGGCCTAAGTCTAAGAAAAAAACATGCGCACCACTCCTTTAAAATTGAGCGTCCAACGCACGCGCCTTACAACACGTTCATTATGTTGCATTCTTCCTATTCTTCCTCAATCAAAACGCAAACCATCAAGATTCAAGCGACATTCAAAACAAACTATGATTCTGAAGAAACGTTCCAACTCCTCGCGAAGAGTAGAAAAAAATCAAGAAGAAAAGATACAAATCTCTATAAAAAATCACCAGAAAAAACGAAAAAACATTATTCAAGGTACTGTTTTACTGTTCTTCTAGGTTTTTTTTAGATTATCTCTGCCATGTGCCTCATCTTTAACCAGCAAAACATTAAAAGATTTCAAGAAGAAATATACTGTCTCCCCCCTTATATTGAGTATATTTCTTAAATCCTTTAGGTGTATTTCTTAAATCCTTTGGGTGTATTTTTGTAATTCTTTGGGTGTATTTCTGTAATCGTTTGGTTTATTTCTGTAACTGTTTGGGTGTATTTTTGTAATTCTTTGAGTGTATTTTCTATAATTGTTTAGGTGTATTTTTGTAATCGTTTGGGTGTATTTCAGAAGTTCCATTATCTTCAAAACAATTTCAAAGCTTGATTCCAGAAACCATGAAAATCGAAAAAATAGAAGGAGATCGAAGGCAAAGAGAGAACGCACAAAGGAGATCGAACAAATTTGACAAAAAAACTCGAAAAAGGAAACGAAATCTTTGAAAAATGGAAGTTATATATTCACGCGTTAATTGATTTGGATTGATTTAAAAGTCTGTTAAAGAGGCACGTAACATACGCACCGCGTTTATGGGATTTCGTTCTCTTCAAGCTTATAAAGCTTGTAAGCACAAAACACTTGTATGTAGAGATTAATCCTTTTGCAAACTAGCTACAATTGACCAATTTAAAATGAGTTTGACCGATTTAACTGCAATTTGCATCGATTTTGACCGGTTTGTTGTCTTAAACGGTCAGAACATCAAATCAAATCGGATAGAGATCCAATTTTTCGGTTGAATCGATCAGTCCGATTCGAATTTTATAACTATGAATTATATACAAAAGCAGCATGTCTATTCAAGCAAGCATCATGATGTAAACGTAATAAAAGCTCATATTGAAACAAAACTGTCAACAAACACCAATAAATTTATAAGTGCACAAGATAATTACAACCCATTTCTACAATTCAAAACTAGCCATGTCCCAGTACTAGAGGATAAAGCTTTTTGGTTAATGATATTTTTTAGCTTATTATTTGTTAAATTAGATAAATAGAGTACAATTAGTTATGTTTTGCTATTGTAAATCAATTGAATACTTTTACTAGTGATACCGGTTATTGTATATATGAACACTAAATTAATGTTAATGACCATTCACTTTTCATTTTTTTTAATATGATATCAGATGAATAGTCACTTCCGCTATTTCTCTTTTTTTTCTTTTCTCTTACTTTCTCAGAAAATTTCTATTTCTAGGGAAACGTTTTTTTCTTTTGTGTTTTTCTTTCACGATTCTAGCGTGATTCCTTCATCATCATGGATGATCTCACCAATCTATATTTTCTCCATCAAGTTAATGGTCCTGGACTCGTTCTCATAACCCCTAACCGGTGATAACTATGATTCTTGGAGCTGTTCCATGGAACTTGCTCTTTCTGTCAAGAACAAACTTAGCTTTGTTAATGGTTCATTGCCCCGTCCGACTGCTGATAATCCTCAGCACGTTGCTCTTTGGACACGTAGCAACAATGTGGTACTTTCTTGGATTTTCAATTCGCTTTCCAAGGATATTGTTGGTAGTGTTGTGAGGTCGCGAGTAGCTTTGGTGGTTTGACAAGATCTTCGTGAGCACTTTCAACAGCGTAATGGTCCACGAATTTTTCAACTTCGACGCAATCTTATGGTGCTGTATCAAGGCTCTGACTCGTGAGTGTTTATTTGAGCAAATTGAAGTCTATTTGGGATGAATTGAGTGCATATCATCCTATTGTTCAATGCGATTGTGGTGGCCTTCGACCTTTGCAAAATTTTCATGATAGTGAATATACAATGTCATTCTTAATGGGATTCAATGAACACTTCTCTGTAATTCGAGGTCAATTGTTGTTCATGGAGCCTCTCCCTCCTATTAATCGTGTTCTTTCATTAATCCTCTAAGAAGAAAAACAGAAGGAACTCTATGTCAAATCCCTTACCTCTGATCCTCTTGTTTTTGCTGCTAAGGCTGAATTTAAATGATATAGAAAATTTAAAAATAAAGGTCCTGTTAAAGGTGTTGCAAATCTTGCTTCGACCAATACAAACGTACCTCTTCTATCACCAACAATTTCTAATCCACCAATGAGACAGACACAGTATCAACATCTAGAGTCTTTTATCCTCTCAGAGTGCCTAAGCCAATACCCAGTTTCTTACATAACAAAAAAGAAAAAATTTTCATTTACAGAGAAACAGAATGGAGGAAAATTGCTCTTACAATCAGGTGCGCTTCGCATTTCTCGTCTCTGTCTTCTCTGCCTTTGCTTCACTAGAACAACAACCACCACCATGCTCACGATGATGATTGTACTGGTGGTGGTGATGACCCCCACTATGAGGATGCTGATGCGTCTGCTTCCCCTTGAGCTGCTTCCTCATGTCATAAGCATTCTCCCCATCTACATAATACTTCGCCTCCACATCATGAATCTTGTAACCCAGTGTCTCCGTGTACAAATTAAATGTAGCACGATTGCTCTTTCTAACATGCAGGGAGACATACTCAGCACCAAACACCTATGTCACATTTGGTAAATACAATTAGTCATTCAGATACTAAGCCCCTTTGTAAAGCTAACTAGTGATTACAGAATCCAACATCTAATAAACTTGTAATTGAACATGAATAACTTGCTAACTGAAGCTGCAAAGAAAGGGAGAAAAAAGGTGAAAAAACATTTTATTAAACCAAAATTTACAAAGCAAAGATTATTTTTATCTTTGACAGTAGTATTCACAAAGATGGTATGAATATGAACAATCAACTATGCATTGTTGTAAATAGGAAGGCACCTTGAAGGTTCAACCTTTGGTTTTCACCCTAAAGACCAACTTGCTTACCACCAAGCTTAACCCTATTGCTTATATGCATACCCTTACAACATCTCTAATTTCATGGTAACCAAACTTGTAACTAAAGAAACCAAATCCTAACAAACATTTTTAACTTGCAATTGAAAGCAACAACTGGCTCACCGAAAACCAAACAGATTGAAAGATAAGCTAAGGAGATAACTCCACTTGTGAAATTTCCAATAGCAACAAGGTTAAACCCTTAGAACATTTTTCTTTTCATCATGCACAATCATGCTATTGCAAAAACTAACTCCTATAAGAAACCTGTAATTCAATTCCAAAAATTTGTTAACAGAAACAACTATGTTGGGCAGAAAAATCATTAATGAGATACCAAAGTGACATTCATTTTCATTTTCAACTATGATTAATTACAAAGCTTCTTTTATGATTTTGCAAAGGAATCACCACAAACCCCTACATAATGAATCAAAGTAACAATTTGTAATTAAACTAGGGACATAGATTGCAGTAGAGATACAAAATGTTTCTTCTACGGAAACCATGGCGTTCCGGCAACTTCAGAACAGAAACTACAGTAACAGTATTCAGTAGCAAAGTGATTAATCAGATACCAAAATGACATTATTTTTGTTTTCAACATTAACCAATTACAAATCTTTTTATTTTACAATTTTGCAAAGGAATAGCCATAAAAAGAGTGAAATCAACGTAACCATTTTGTAATTTAAATGGGGACACAGATAGAACTACAGACATAAACGTCTCATAAAGAAACCAGGAGTATCTCAAGCCTGCATAGCCAGCAGGTCATCCACCGTTGCCTTCCTTATGCACACCATCGACCCTGTTGATATGCCTCAACAAAGGATTAGGAACTTTGCATTCAAGTTTCCAAACCCGGCTTATTCACCTAATTGACGAGTAAACCAATCAAAACTTACTCTGAAATATTCTCAACAAATAACATGAAGAAATATTCAATTGCCATTAGTTGTTTATTGGATAATATATCATAAATAAGTAGTCTTATAAAGAAGATGAAAATTACATGTATTCTAGATTTTTACAAGTATTAGGAGAAAACTTAAGTAATGTGAGATTTTCATAAAATGAACCTCAAACTTTTTAATTCTATAATAAGCACAGATGAAGGATTGGACATTCATCTAATAAGAACGGTATCATTTCATTTTATTATTGTCTTTGAAAAATAAAATGACAAGCTCAACTTAAAGGAATAAATCATAAACACACAAAAATCCATCAAAGGTTTAGAGTGTAAAAACATACTTCCACAATACCAACAGAATCTGCTTCTGTATGTTACATAATCATCATAGCAATTCTAAATAACAAAGATCCCTTACAGCTAAAATATCACAACTCCTCTTGTGACCATCTTCAAAACTGTGTTGCATACCATAGGATTACATGACTTCTGTTGAGTTTGGAAAAGTGAAATGATGATCAAATATTATTAAAATATAAATTAAGAAATTAAAATTATTAAATGTTTATTTAATTGTTTCCAATTGGTTAATTGATGGTGCTGCTTGTCAGGAAGAAAAATTTAATTTTCTATTGAGCCAGTCAATACAAGCCCGTTTTAGTTGACAAATAAGTTTAGCCCAACAATAATTATTTACTTCAAGTGGCTAAACAAATTAAGGAAAGATGGCCCAAAGCCTTAGTAACCCGTTCGGTGATCACAAACCAAAAGGGATTCAAATTGTCAAAGTCTTCATGCCTTGGTTACTTGAACTCAAATTTCAATTCAATTAATTATACTTCTTAGTAACCAAAATTCCAAATTCAATGTGATTTAGTTTTATTGAAAGCTTCCACTAAAAGCTTTCTTGCTTCCTGTCTTCTCTCTCCTTTTTCTCTTGTTTCGATCAAATCAATCACTCAAAGAAGAAGATAAAAGAAAAATAGAAAGCATAAAGTCATCTTGGGTCAGATGCTCATCAACGTTCAGAATTAATTCTTGGGGCCAAAGTCAAGATCAATCGTCAAGATTGAACAAGTTGGATGAAAAAGGATGAGAAATATGCACGCAAACAGATTCGGTTTCTCTCTCCCTCCTCTGTTCAAGCCGACGCTACTCTGATGTTGGAGAAGAAAGATGTTGTGAAGGTGTAACTGGCTTCAACCTTGGAAACTTCACTCTTCTATATTAAGGGTGAACGGCCAAGGGTTGAGGTAAGGAGAGTAAGTGAAAAAGTACAGAGTTCTCATAGCCACCATAAAGCTTTTTGAGTTTTTCTCCTTCAATGAAGTTCATTTAGTTTCTTTTTCTTAGTTTTGTCTATCTGAGTGTCATGGTAAAAGGTAAACATGGTGAGGTTTGTAAGAAAAATCCAATGAGAGGAAAAAGACAATGAGCAAAACTAGAGAAAAAGCTATAGATGTCTCAGAGTTTCTTTCTATATCTTTCTGTTGTGTGTCATGATCCTGTGGGAATTTCCTTGCAAGTTAAGTTAGCACTTTGCTATTGAAAGCTTGGTTTGAGTCCAAGTCAAATTCAAATTGGGGTTAGAATCTGGATTTGTCCCAGATAGGATTGAGTAGATTCTAGGAAAGAATTGGTGTCTGTAATCTTGAAAAGATAGTAAAATTTCATCATTGTTGTGATGGAGACTGGATGTAGGCTACATTGCACCTAGTAGCTGAACCAGGATATATCTAGTGTCAATTCTTCTTTCTACTTTTTTTCTGTTTCTGGTTCTCAGGAGACAAAATGAAAAATGTCTTTCAACTTGTTACGAGACAATACTAAAAATGTCTCTCAACTTGTTACAAGACAAAAGTGAAAATATCTCCCGAAGTTTGTTGAAAAAGTAAAAGTAATACTTTGTGAAAAAGAAAGCTAAGATTCAACCCCCCTTCTCTTAGCCACTAATTACCATCAATTAGTATCAGAGCTTGGTCTCAAAGAGATCAAGCTTTGCAGCTTGGAGAAAAGATCCTGATGGAGAATAATAGTGGTATTAATATGGTGGCCTATACTCTGACAGAAGGGCAATCAAGCAACAGACCTCCATTCTTCAATAGAAAGAACTACAGCTACTGGAATGAGAGAATAAAGATTTTTGTTCAGTCCGTAGATTACAGACTCTGGAAGATAATTCTAGAAGGCCCACAAGTCCCAACCACAACAGGAGCTGATGGTGTGCTTGTTCCCAAGGCTAAGGCAGATTTGAATGACGATGACAAGAAGAAAATAGAGCTCAATGCCAAAGCGGTCAACCTACTTAATTGTGTTGTCAACTTCGAGAAATACCGACGGGTATCAAGATGCACAACAGCAAAAGAAATCTGGGACAAGCTTCAAGTTATTCATGAAGGCAAAACCCAAGTCAAAAGAACCAGAATAGACATGCTAAACAGAGAATACGAAATATTCTCAATGAAGAAAGGAGAAACAATTGATGAAATGTTTGAAAGATTCAACGTTATCATCACTGGCTTGGATGCTATTAGAACCAAACATTCAGAATCTATGCTTATGAGGAGAATATTGAGATGTCTCACTAAAGAGTGGAAAACCAAGGCTATTGTAATAGCTGAGAAAAGTAGCATTGATGAAATGACCTACGATGATCTAAGAGAAAACTTACTTGCTTTTGAAAACACCTATTTAAAAAAGGATATAAAAAAGAAAGGAGTTGCTCTCAAATTAGTCACTGAATCTCTGGATGAAGAATCCAGCGATGATTTATCTAACAATGATTTTGTTTTGTTTGCTAAGAAATTCAGAAGAATGATGAAGCAAAAGGAATGAAATAAAGGAGGCAGTTCAAGGAAACCTATAAAGGGTTTAAGCAAGGTCATTTGTCATAATTGCAGAAAAGCTGGGCATTACAAGTTTGACTGTCCAAAACTAAAAAGAAGACAAGTCGAAAAAGGAAAAGAAGAAGGAACTCATGGCATCTTAGGAAGACTTGGAGAACGACTCTGAAGTTGAGGAAGAATCAGACATTAAATCTCAAACCTGTCTCATGGCTAATCAAACTGATGAGGTACGTCTCATTGAACCTACTACTGAAGACCTTCATCTTATGATAGATCATCTCAATGAAAAAATCAGATACTTCTTACATGAAAACTATGAACTTGAATCTCAAGTTACCATTCTAAAGGCAGAAAATGGTTTTCTCAAAGATAAATCAAGGGAAGCCGAAATTACTATTGATCTTGTTGAAGAAAACAAGTGGTTAAAGGCTGAAATTAAGGGCTATGAAAACAAACATTCTGTGATTGCATATCTAAATTATTTTGAAGAAAATGAAAGGTTGCATAAAGAGGTACAAAGCCTAAAAAAGGACCTAGCTAACTTTGCTCAAAGTTCTGAAAATTTGAATAAACTTTTGCCCAGTCAAAAACCTCTCTATGACAAAGTTGGTTTGGGTTTTCATAAAAATTCAAAAACTATTTTTGAAATATCTTCTTTTGCTAATATGGCTTCCACTTCGGATGTCAATCTCAACTTAAAGGAATAAATGGCCAAGATTGAAGAAGTTGGATGAAAAAGGATGAGAGAGATGCATGCAAACAGATTCGGTTTCTCTCTCTCTCCTCTGTTCAAGCCGACGCTATTCTGATATTGGAGAAGAAAGATGTTGTGAGGGTGCAACTAGCTTCAACTTTGGAAGCTATACTCTTCTATATTAAGGGTGAACGACCAAGGGTTGAGGTAAGGAGAGTAAGTAAAAAAGCACAGAGTTCTCATAGTTACCCTAAAGCTTTCCGAGTTCTTCTCCTTCAATGAAGTTTATTTGGTTTCTTTTTCTTAGTTTTGTCTGTATGAGTCTCATGGTAAAAGGAAAACATGGTGAGGTTTGTAAGAAAAAACCAATGAGAGAAAAAAAGGCAGTGAGAAAAATTAGAGAAAAAGCCATAGATGCCCCAGAGTTTCTTTGTACATCTTTTTGTTGTGTGTCATGATCCTGTGGGAATTCCTTGCAAGTTGGGTTAACACTTTGCTGTTGAAAGCTTGGTTTTAGTCTAAGTCAAATTCAGATTGGGGTTAGAATTTGGATTTGTCCCAGATAGGATTGGGTAGACCCTAGGAAATAATTGGTGCTTGTAATCTTGAAAAGATAGTGAAATTCTATCATTGTTGTGATGGAGACTGGATGTAGGCTACATTGCACCTAGCAGCTGAACCAGGATATATCTGGTGTCAATTCTTCTTCTCAGCTTCTTTTCTATTTCTGGTTCTCAGGAGAAAAAATGAAAAATGTCTCTCAACTTGTTACGAGACAAAAGTGAAAATATCTCCTGAAGTTTGTTGAAAAAGTAAAAGTAATACTCTATAAAAAAGGAAGCTAAGATTCAACCCCCCTTCTCTTAGCCACTGATTACCATCAACTTCAAACCCCTGAACCCACTTTCCATTATCTAAAATCGATTTAGCACATAAATAACATTAAGAGACACATCTATCAATTCATTTGATATATCTATCGGTAGCAAATTAATTAGATATTACCCAAATATTTCCATAAAATGTATGCAATTATTATCAAAAAATAAAAAAATTAAAAAATGTAGAAAATGTTGACTCGTTCATCAAGATTCTTCATCAAGCTATTGAAACCTACAAGCTTCAACTAAGATGATACCAAAACAATATCATACATCATAATGCACTTCAACATAACACACCTAAACATGGAGCACAATTCGAATATTTGACAACCACATCTTAGCAACACACCACAAATATCATGAATAAGTATGACATGAACCAAAACCTAGAAATTAAGTGACTAACATAGGAAAATACAAAATTAAAAAGCAGAACGAGACTAGAAGGTGTGTGGAAACAGACAGAAATACGAGAAGGGATATGATTGGATGATTGAGCAGGTGTGAGAGATAGAGAACTTACCGTCGAGTGAGAGGGTGATGGAGAGAACATAAAAGGCACACCGCAACTCTACTCGAGTCGAGCCGAGCCGAGCCGAGAGTTTGGGTTGGGGTTGGCTTAATGTGAGAGTGAACCAAAGTTAGATGGGTTGTGGGAGTATACTCCTATTTGGTAATGGGCTAATGGCTTTTTCAGTTAGGTTGATGTATGAAAAGCAAGTAAATGACCATTTGTATCCATAAAATATATAAAAAGTGACAAATGTATTTATGAAAGAAGAAAACTCATCTTGTAACTACTGAAAATGACCTCCGTGTGCTGGAAGTACCTTGACATTGGTTATGCAGTTGGTCCGTTAGTATCCAAATCTACATGGCAACAAAACTCCTCCAAACCTATCTATGTGTAACCCAACGTATACCTTTATAAAAATTGAAACCCTATATGTCTTTCTTCCTTTTTTCTCCAATTTTTATCCTGACCCAGAAATCTTTACCTTTCTTAAATACGAACACTGACAAAGAAAAATCCTCTAACCCCTGGCCATGTCTCTGTGCAGATTTAACTCTGCTATGAGTAATGCAAGTTGCAGTAATGCTTCGAGTTTGAGGAAAAAGAAGAAAAAGAAGCTTGATGGGAGATATTTCTGTAGGTTGGAGTTTGCATTGATAGAATCTGGCATGATAACAAACCCAAATAGATGATTCATCCGATGTCCCCTCTAGATGGTAATGGCTTAGCATTTTTCATTTTTTCTGTGAAGGTTCCATTTTTTTTCATTGACAGTTGGATGGGTGTGGATATTTTGATTTTCTAGACAAGAAACTGCAAATACTTTGTGTGGATGGATGAGGTCAAAGAAGGTTGGGAAAGTCTGCAAAGATCGTTAGTTAAAAGGAATACAGAGCATTCTCATGCAAGATGTGAAGACGAACTGACAATCACGGCAGGAGTGAAGCTAGGACAAGTAGAGTGTTGCATGTAACCATGGCATTAGAGTTGTGTTTTGTTTAGCTTATAACTTGTATTTAGTGACGAAAATATAGTATTGATGTAATCTGGATATCGTTGTTGTTTATGACCATTGTTTCTTGTTAATAATGACAAACCAGTTTGAACCAATGCAATTTGTTATATTTGACAGAAGTACCCATGAATGATTAATCAGATGGCATAACTAACCATGTATATTTGCTTTATTTGACTAAATAAGTTCTATAAGAGTAATGAAATGATGTCCAAAATATGCATTTGTCATATATTAATTCCTGTCATACATAACTAAAACACAAAGCTCTAATTATATAACACTGTCTTTAAAGGTTAAAACAACATATAACATATGATGCATTGTGGATTCATAGAGAAATACAAGAGTCTAGTATCTCTTAAAGAGTACCTCATATTACCAAAATGAAATTAAAGAGTCTAGGGATTGTGCTCAGAACCTCATCATAGTAGAATGAAACAAAAACGTCTACTATCTCTCTTGATCACATGAAAAATATCAACAAAACAAGCACAAAAGTCTAATTTAGATTAAAATAAGATTGAACTAATACAACAAACAACATATTTTTCATCGACTAAACAACTATGGTATTGGAGTTGAGTTGTTGCTCCCACTTGATGCAATATTACTGGGCCCATTGGATGTTTCTCTACCTCTGACCATTGTTCCTCTACCTCTAGGCATAAACTGTATAAAACATGTGGCAGTCCCAACACTAGCACCTCGCATTGTTTGAGGTGTAACCATGGGTGTTGTTTCTGAGTTGGTTGTGGGAGGGTTTGTAAAGAGAGAGTTCTGGTAGATGGCGCAGCATTTGGAGGAGGTCTCTCAATATTTCTCCTTTTAACAGGCTTTTTGGTTATTGCAGAACTCGATAGGGAATTTGGTTGAGTTTTCTGGAGTTGATACAAGAAGCAATAGATTATGTATTTGCAGAATGTTACGTAGTTAATGACAAATAGAATGTGCATCAAATGAGATGGCACTTACAACTACAGCTTGTGGGGCTACTGAACCACTTCCCTCACTAATGCTTGCTGCTGCTGTTTCAGTATCTACAGCTTCTAAGGTTTCCTCCCAACACGTTTCGGCCAAAACATCAGGATCTTCATCCCCTGCATCTACATGCTCCTGAGGTGCACCACTCCCGCCAGTCATTGCTTCTTTCCTCTTCTTATAACTCTTATTATTGTGACCCGACTGTAATCAAAATAGGAAATTGTAATAATATAATTTTAATTGCAAAAAATATAGTTACATGCAGAGAAAATAGGAAATTGTAATAATCTAAATTGTACATTGATTTAAGGTGCCTGAAGACAGTATTTATAGAAAATAGTTGCATATCTCATCTTCGTTCTACGAGGGTCGAAGACCTCAGCAGGACCATCATTCCTCTTGTCTCTCTTGAGGGAAGGTCTCCTAATAGGTTTCTTATAGCGAGGTGGCAGAATAGGCAAGGTGTCTACCTTCTCCCAAAACTCTTGGCTTGGAATTGGAAGTATTGAATATTGATAAGTTGTATTGTATGCACCCATCATTAGCCAGTTATGGGCAAACTCTTCAGGTATTCTATTTTGATAAGCTAGGGTAGCACATATATGCCTGCAAGGGAGGCCGGTCAATTGCCACAGGTTACAGCTGCAAGTTCCCTTGCCCAAATCCACACTAACTTTTACAAGTAAATACTACTCGTACATATTTCCCCATCGTCTTTGGTTAAGAGAGACCTCCATTTATTGCTTGTCCTCTTCTCCCTCTCAAGTATACTCTGTTGTGTAGGGGTTAACCTTCCATTGTATCCAATTAGTACCTTTTTATTTCTTGCTATAATTTTCATGACATAGTATATAACTTCTTCAAGCATGGTGATGATGGATTTTCCTCTCATCTTCTTAATATTACCATTACACACCTCACAATTATTATTTGTGTAGTTGTTCACCTTTGGATATTCACTGAAATGAGATCTACTCCATTGCTTGGGTTTAATCTTGTCTAGGTATTCCCAAGTCCGAGCATTGACTTTTTTAAGCCTTTTCATGGCAGCATCAAAATCTTGAGGATTGTTAGGAAAGAAGTATTAACCGCTTGAGAATTCCTATAAATTCATGTGATTATATGATCTTGATGCAAACAAAAAAATTCATACATTGTTGCTATGACTATCGCAAGACATTCCTTTCAAGAACAGTTGTCACTTAAGCAAATTAAATTTCAAAATTTAAAATAGTACAGTTTTAAATGACTCAATTAATTATACCATGTAATAATATTTTATGCTTTTAGTTTTATATGAAAAATAACCACTATGCAAGTAACTCAAAAATAGTGTTCCCTAATCATTAACATAATCACAAACAAACCAATTCAAGAACAAAACAACATTCACTAACAATCCAACTCAAAATAATCACTAACAAACCAATTCTTGAACAGAATTCACTAATCACTAATCACTAACAGGTTCCCAACTCAAAATAATCACTAACAAACCAATTTAAAAACAACATTCATTTATCACTAGTCACTAACAGGGTTCCTTAATTGCTAACAGAGCATGTCACTAATAGGACTCACTAATCATGCAAATATACATAGAATCCATATCAATATCCAGAATATATTAACTCACTAAAATCATTAAATATATTAGATACCTTTTGCATATCTGACATGAAGTTAAACCCGCTTGCTCTAAAATCTCCAAGGTCCTCTTCCACTATCTCTAAAAATCATTTCCAGCTGGCTTTGTTCTCGGATTCAATAATGGCATAGGCAATAGGGTATATATGGCTATTTTCATCTTGTCCTATGGCTGTAAGTAGCTGACCCTGAAGTACCCTCTGAGAAAAGTCCCATCTAACCCTATAAATGGTCTGCATCCTCCAAAAAATCCCTTTTTACAAGCATCAAAACGTACAGAAATTCTGAGAAATAGAGGGTTTGAATCAAGCTGTGGATTAGTGTGTATCCTCACTGTGGACCCCAGGTTAGTCTTTAGTATCTCATTTGCTAATCACGAAGCCTAGCATATCGAACAATCTCAAAATCCTCTATCCTTTCTTTTTCTTTGCCCATCAATCTGTAGATTTTTCTTTCATTAATCAGTACATCATACTCATTTTTGAAGAATTGGTCAGCCTCTCTCATTGTTAGATTTGGTTGGACTCTTATTCTCTCCTCTAATTCATGTACAACCCATTTTTCATCAGCTGACTTACAATGGTTGCCTCTGCTGCAGGTATGTTCATTGACAAACGTCTTAACCTGATAACTCAGGGAAAAGGACTTCTTAGCACATTATATTTTCCATGGGCATTTCTCATCATAGCAGATTGCCTTGCTTCTGGTTGAATCACATCGAGGGAATAATATGCTCATTCCAATGTTAATGTTAAACTTTCAAACTATCTTTTTGAAATGGCTGAGTGTTTCAAACTCCATCCCCAACTCCAACCAGACTTGGATAACAGGAGCATCAGCATTGCTTCTAAGAAAGACTAGAGGCTGATCAGTATCTTCATCACTTGCTATGCTTCTCAATTTTTCTGATTCATAACAATGATATCTAGCATTTTCATCCGAAAATTCTTCCACGTTAACAAGGACATAGATGGATGAAAGACTGTCAGGATCAGGATTGGGTATGAAAGATTGTCCACTTGAGGGAGGCCTCTTTGCTGATCTTCTCTTGCTCACCTTAGGCCTTCCCTCAGCCTGCTCATCTGGGTTGGTCTGGTTGTTCTGAGGAGTACTATTAGTATCCGAGGATAGGATTGGGTCTGATTCAGGATTTGATTATGAAAGCAGATTTCTATATGGTTATGGAATTTATTGGGTTACTTGTTCAGCTGTTTGGGCTTCATTCTCACTGGATACTGAGACAAAAATTGTACTTAGAGATGTTGAACCAGTTGTATGTATTGGCTACTGCTTTTGCTCAATGGGATGTTGTGAAGGTTGTGATTAATTGGAAGGAGGCTCATCTAGTTGTACAGGTGTTGTGAGAGACTCAGACATCTGTTTTGCTAAAGATCTTTGTTGGGCCACATTAACCCCATCCTCCTTTTGGGCCTCAACTTCAACCTGGTTGCTTGCTTCATGAGCCTCTTTCTATTCTGAGCCTCACCCCTACCATGGGCCTCCATAAAAAATTATACATGACCCACTATTTTAGCATCATCATTATCATCGTTAACAACTATAAATCTTCTTCTTGGAGTCTTCTTTGGAGTTGGATTCCTCTTAACACAAGTCTTCAATCTCATCTTTGTTGGCAAAAGATTCGATGATCCCAGAACGTTTGGACCATTAAATGGTCTCATAACAAAACATGTTTTTTAAGTTTTTAATAATTGCTAAATAGTCCTTTTCTAATTTTAATTACAAATTAACCCCATATATTTAATTATAAAAATTATTTTTTATTTTATAAATAATTATTTTATCATTCATCTATCATGTTTATTAACAATCAAAAATAAAAATAATAATGAGATTAAATCCAAGTCCACCAGTTTCAACTATATATCCTGAATTCCTGATCATGTTTCTGTCAAATTTGATCATATAGAAAAGCTCATCGGCTTTCTGCTTTCTAGTATTATTATTTATTTTCTTCCACGTGATACCAAAGGCATGGATCTGTTCTACAATTCCTATTATTCAGTTCAGTTAAACAAAGTTGTGGATCGAAAACCCATACCTTAATACTCAAAATAAGAAAATATTTTAATCAATTGGTTGATTCTTTTAGTTTAATTTGCTAATATTGAGTTTGATAAGGATGAACACACGAACAACTTTACCTGTAACGAATGCATCATCATCATCGGTAGAAGCACAATTAATGGATTGAATTCGGCAAATTCATATTGCTTTGATGACTTCAATCGATTGGGTAACACAACCAATCAATTGAATTGTGAAACCTCAAGTTGTTTTGAAGTCTTCAATCGATTGGATAATATAAACAATCAATTGAATTATCAAAAACTCACATTCTAGTCATCGTTCAATCGATTGGGTAATATGACCAATCGATTGATTTTTACAAAAATCATACTGCCTTGCAATTTTCAATCGATTATTTTGTGATAACCTATAGTCCAATCGATTGAGTTATGAGAAAGCTGAAATTCAATTGATTGTTTTGTTAATCCAATCGATTGATTTTCTAAAAAACACGATTTTACAGTTCTGGACGAATGTCATGGATCAAAGATAAACTTTTAATCAATTGGGATTGCCAAAAAGTTTATTACGATCAATGGAAGATATAATTCGTTATTGTTTTTGTTTTTTATTGTTAATAAATATAATAGATGAATGATAAAATAATAATTTATAAAATAAAAAATAATTTTTACAATTTAATAAAATATATGGGATTAATTTGTAATTAAAATTAAAAAAGACTATTTAGTAGTTATTAAAAAAATTTAAAAACATGTTTTGTTATGAGACTATTTAATGGTCCAAACGTTTTGGGACCATCGAATCCAGTGCCATCTTTGTTGGAGTAATATTCTCTTCAATCATAATAAGATCATTTACAGGGTGCTCTATGTATAAGTGAATTGTGTTACCATTCTTCATAGCAGCCTCATACAGCTTAACTATGTCTATATTAGGCCTTAACAATTTCAGCCCATTATCAAGCTCCTTACCAGGTTCTAGCCAATAAAAATCAATAATAGATGTATACCCAATGTCCTTCAGTAAATCATTTATGAAAATTCAATTGAGGGTATCCACATTAACTCTCTCAATTTTTGTTACTTCCCTACCAACATACACAAGCTTCCCACATGGACCTCGCTCAAATTTTCCTCTATAAGACTATGATTGATATACAGAGTAATATGGACAATGGTCATCCCGGCAAGTAATACAGTATAATCTAAGGTACCATCCCATGTAATTACGGATAAAAACATAGCAACTGAAAATCTAACCCTAACCCAAAAATTCTGAAAACATTTCTCAAGCCCATAGAACATAATCATAATATCCGATAAATTCCCAGAAATATTCTAAGATGGAAAAACTGGTAATGACATACCTTTGTTCTTTGTGGAGCGACGATGGTCGGCTATGGGTAGTGGACGACGAGATGCTTACAACGATGATGGGCTATGAGTAGTGGACGACGAGATGATTTCAACGATGGTGGGCTATGCGTGGGTAGTGGAGGACAAGATGCTAATGAAGGTGGCATACGGGTAGTGAAGCAATGACTTGATTAAACTGGAGAAATGTCTCTGTCACGGAATGGAGGTGCTCTGGTCTTCTTCTCTGATTTGGGATGGCAGTGGCGGCGGAAACAGATCTCTGATAGGGCACAAAGAGTGTTTTTCCCCATTTCTTAACAAAAAATATTGGGTTACATGTAGATAGGTTTGGAAGGATTTTGTTTTCACGTAGGTTCGGATACTAACGGACTAAGTGCGTAACCAACGTCAATGTACTTTTGCCGCGCCGAGGTCATTTTTCGTGGTTATAAGGTGAGTTTTCTTCTTCCATGGGTACATTTGTTAGGGTTTGGATCTTTCATAAATACAAATGATCATTTATTCTACAAAAAGCATAAGTGACTCAATGATTTGGTCAACTGATTAGTTTATTTATAAATACACGTCTACTACACATATAAATCTTTTTGGCTTACAAGTTATACAAGTTGGCCAAGCCTAACAAAAACAACTCTCACATATACAAGCGTGATAAACACACCCTGACTCAACCGTTTCAATAGCGCACTCACTCACTATTATAAAAGATGGTTCTTCTTCTTCCTCGATCAAAATTCTAACCCTCGAAATTCAAACGACGCTCGAAATCTCTCAAGAAATTGTGAAAATTGTCACCAAAACTCAAGGAAATCAACAAGAAAACTTCAAAATCTCCATAAAAAAATACACAAACAAAAGAAGAAAGACTATTCAAGGTACTATTCACTAATCGTCGAGGTTTTTCACTTTTCTCTTTCTCATTTCAAACGCAAAACACTATATAATTGTATTTCTATTTATTAAGTTGATTCATTATGTGTTCTTGGTTTAAAATAGATATTACTATTCTTGTCATACTGTTCAGTCGGTGATAACCATTTTATGTACTGTGTCACGTATAATTTAACGTATATTTTCATGTGTTTTGTGAATGTTTGCATGTTTGGAACTGAGTTTCTATAAATAGAAACTTTCGTTGTATTTCAAGTAAATTCGACTATCACTGGTGCTATTGTTCTTGAATATTGTCCTTGTGCTTCTTGTGTCGTTTTATGCATGTTTGGTTGAGTTGAATATCTTTTTGAACTCATATTATGTCATGTAATCAACAAAATAATAGAGGTGTATATGGATGGTATTTCGGTGTATATCAAGTGAATTCGATTGTAACTGGTGATGTTGTACTATCCATGGTGTAACTAGATACAAAATAGTGTCCTTGTGTTTCTGGTGTCATTTTATACATATTTGGTTGACTTGAATATCATTTTGAACTTATATTATGTCATGTAATCTAAAAAATAATACATGTGTATATGGCTAGTATTTTGGTGTATATCAAGCGAATTCGACTATAAATGGTGATGTTGTCCCTTCCCTACTGTAACTAGAAATAGAATATTGTCCTTGTGCTTCTGGTGTTATTTTATGCATGTTTGGTTATCTTGAATATCATTTTGAACTCATATTATGTCATGTAATCTAAAAAATAATAGAGGTGTTTATGGCTGGTATTTCGGTGTATATCAAGCGAATTTGACTGTAAATGGTGATGTTGTTATCTATTAACCATATTTTTTTATTGCTTACAGTAAAAATGGCAAGCAAGAACCCTGCTGCACCAAAATACAATGTAAGCACATATATCTTAGACCAACTCAATTTTTCTTGTATAAATATAACTTATTTAAATGAGTGTCGTTTTGCTTGTTTACAAGAAACTCATGATTTGGGATGCTCGACAAGAGGCCTGAATGAAAAGTTCCAAAACATGAGCGAAGAAAAAAAGGCCTTCATCCAGGAATTGAGATTTGATGGTTTGATGCACATCCCTCAAATGAATGTCCCGAATAAACTCTTGAAGGAGTTGGTATATTTCTTTCATGTGATAACAAATAAATTAGACACTCGGTACGGTGTATTGACCATCAATCTATAAAATATAGGAGTTGCCCTTGGCTTGAATGCATCTAGTAACCGATTACACAAACTGTTAGACTTGCATTCTTTGTAATCTATTCTTTTGAACTAATATTATGTCATGTAAACATAGAGGTGTATACAGTTGGTTTTTCGGTGTATATTATGTCATGTAATCTATTCTTTGTAATCTATTCTTTTTGAACTAATATTATGTCATGTAAAAAAAAGCATGCATGCTCTCGCTCAATTGTGTGCTTCTAATCCTAGACCAGAAGTGGTGATCGAGATAAACTGGAATACATAAATGACGGTCTTCGAAAAGCTCTACAAAAACACCTAAATCAGAATTGACATACACCAAAAAACATGCATTTTACACCTTTGCTACAATTAACAACATACTGAAATTAACAATATTACTTAATCCTAATAAAAAACATTACCTGAAAGTCACTTGTTGTCTCCAAGACCATACTTCATCAAAAAATCATTCTAATTCCTTTCAAATGATTCTTTTGTAAGAGAGTTCCAAACAACATGACTCATCTCGTGTTTGATTTCTTCGTGCCTCTTGTAGCCATTTAATTTACTTGGAATCTTCTTCATAATGTGCCAAATACACCACCAGTGAATTGTTGTGGGCATACAAGCTTTAGTAGCCTTTTGCTTCGATTCACATTAATTAGTAAGAATGCCTTTTGAAGTATTTTCTCCCATGCAATGAAGCCAACATTCAAATAACAATTTGAATGTTTGAATATCCTCGTTTTCATCAAAGCACATCCTAGAAGTGTCGACTGACTGTGGTGATTCATCTCGACAAAAGAACCAAAAACCAGATTATACCTGAATACGACGAAACAGAAACAAAATCGTTAAATCTACATAAATAATATCTCTTTACACCAAAAAGGGGACCAAATACACATAAAACAGAACAGCATATTACCTGTTTGTATTGTAAGTGGTATCGAATGAAATAACATCTCCAAAATATTCACAGGTAGCCTTGCTTCTTGCGTCTACCCAAAAAGCAATCTTAATCAACTGATCACCTCGAGTTCAAGCTCGAAAAAGAAATTCTAATTCTTCTCTTTCATTCTTAATAATTATTTCTCAAATTCTCTTGCATCCTCTAGTTCCGAAATATTTTACACTTTTCTCGTGATGTAATTTCTCACATCTTTTTCGATAAAAATTAACTCACGGAGATTCCCCGCTACTGCAACAAATGATTGGTATGTTTTGTTTGGTTTGATTCTGGCTTTTGCGGACATTTTAGTCCCCAAGAATTGGAAAATACATTTATGTCCTTGACGCTTCTAAAACGCAGACAAATTTATCCCTCCGTTGAAGTGACTCGGTTAGACCCAGAGCACACGCGGCATGTAACTTTTCAAAAAAGGAAATATTAGTCCTCTCACACCAAAATGTATAGCTTTTCAAAACAGGACATATTAGTCCTCCCACACCAAAACGACGCTGTTATTTTTATGCTGGCGTTGTGCATTGTATTCTTTGTACCTGATTTCCTTTATGTAAATAACTGCTTGATTTGCACCCCCCAATTAGAACCTTCTGTATATCATCAAAGCAAAGAAAGTTTTTTTACTTATGACATACTCCCAGATCGTACCATGAGTTATCAAAAACTCTTCGCAGAAGTATAAAGTTGTGTTTTCATAAGGTCAAATGCGATATCAAACCAACCAGACTTTAGTCCAGAATTTTGAGAATTGAGACAACAAAAGGTGAGAACCATGGTGGCCATCACACAATTTTGAGAATTAAGACAAAGGCAGAGAAGGTTATATATTGAGAGAACAATTAAAAGGTGAATACAATTTGATACAATAGATCTTTTATACACCAACAAAACTAACCAATCAGCCAATCACAACTCAGTTACTAATCTCTGTTAATAATTTCTAACTAACCCCACAAAGGAAGAATCTGATTTGAGAAGACTAATACAATTGTTTCCTCAATAAATTATCAAATGCCAAAGACTAATACAGTTCAACCACGCAAAGCAGAATTTGACCAATATCAAGCTTCACCAATTGGCTGAAACAAACATCAAAAGCTACTAGATCTATTTCAAGAAATTTGAATCAAATGCTTAACCACCTTAAAACAAAGTAAAAAAAGAAGCTAAGTTGAACTCAATCAACAGTTGCAGAAGCTATACAAAAAATATGAAACTTTGAAATGTAACATGGAATTATGGTTGAAACTTCACACTTCTAAAAGAGCAATCAAACCCTTGGGAACAAAGCGATAAGCAAGAACACCAACCCTAGCACCATCGGAGAGAGCACAAGTGTGCAAAACGTCAATAACAAAGAGCTTCTTCGCTTTCTTGAAGAACGCTGATTCCTTCTTCCACCTCCTCATGTGAGCCATCACAAACACCGTCTCCTTCTGCATAGGCGAGTCTATTACGACGCTGTATCGAGGTGAGTTCGCTATTATCCATGGCACCAGGTCACGCTCCTTTGCAAATCCTAAACCTAAAATGGCGCAAAGAAGTGAGAGGGTGCGGTTGGGAGGGAAGTAGAGTGAGTTAGGGTAAGCGAGGGAGTGGAGAGGGAGGGGGATGGTGGGGCAAAGAGAGGAGGGGCAGCGTAGGTGGTGGTGCAAGAGGGAGTCAGGAGGCAGGAGGTGATTAGGATTAAAGGGGCATGTGATGAGTTTAGGAGAGGGAGGAGGTTGTTGAAGGATGTGAAGGTGGTGGAGAGATGGTTAGAGGCTGAGGAAGGAGTTGGAGGTGGTTGAGGACAGTGACTCACTTCACTTACTTCACTGTTTCTGTGCATTCGAAGAATTAGGGCTCATAAATTTGAAAAATTGGGGATCTGGGTGAACGCGTCGTTTTAGTGTGGGAGGACTAATATATCCTGTTTTAAAAAGCTACATGTTTTGCTGTGAGATGACTAATATATTCTGTTTTAAAAAGTTATATGCTATGTGTGCTTCTATAACGATCGGGTTAATGCCACGTCAGACTTTTTCACGAACAAAATGTCTAAAAAAAAAAAAAAAGGGTTAGGACCTATTTGAATTAGTGGAAGGAATTTTGGCACGCCTAGTGTTAACGAACACACTGGAGCAGCCAAAAGCCTTAAACCCTCTCGAATCTTACGATCTGTCCCAAACACATAAACCCTTTCCTCAGTTCTCATTTCTCAGTACTCAATTAAGAAAAGAAAAAGGAACACAAAATAACCAAAAATCACAGATCTTATCTCCGAATCCCAAACTCATCGCTATGAGAAGGATTACCTCCTCCGTACTCCTCCGGACCTTATCCGCCGCTCGAGGCGGAGCCATCTCCTTCTCCGTCCCCAACCGTTTCCTCCAGGTAGCTCTCTATGGCAGCAGTGCCGGCGGCGCCAGAGCTCCCCGCCGCTGGTGGTTCACCTACGGACCTTTCGCCGGGGCGTCGCTGGGCGTCGCCGGGGCTCTGGCGACGGCGGTGGCCACCACCTCGGCTTATCAGGAAGTCTTTGCCAAGGAGCCGCCGCCGCCCGAGGCTCTCCCGAATGACGTCGTTCTCTACCAATACGAGGCTTGCCCTTTCTGCAATAAAGTCAAAGGTCTCTACACTTTTTTCTTTTTTTCGTGTGTTGAAATGTTTTTAGGGATTAGAATGCTGACTTGGTGTTTGTTCAGTAGGGTAGCGTTGGGTTTTAGGAGTTTAGGTGGCTGTAATTGTAGCCATTACTTGCATTGCTTGCTGTGAATTGCAAATAATCATTTTTTTTTTTTTTGCTTCGATAAAACTGCATCTCGTTGATCTGATTCGAAATTATGGAAACTGGATTTGGATCATCTAAAGTGAGAATCATTGTACGGTGAAACAATGAGCTGTTCTCCGCTATTGGGTTATTTAGTGAAATCCACATCCAATGTAAATTATTGATACGATGGTGGATCCCTTGCATTTTTGGGTTCCAGTGATTTTCATTTTATGGAGTTTTAATTCATAAGAAAACAATATTTGTTTTGGTTGCTGATGAACTGGAGAAGCAGGAATTGAAAACTTACCTGTCTGGAAATTTTTTGCTGGAACCATTAAATGTATGTTTGGATACTGCATTCATCTTCGGAACTTTTTTATACAAGTTTATTATAAAATGTTTCCTGAGTTTTAGAGGGGGAAGTTAATCATTTCTTCGGAAACAATCAAATCCATACACTACTTAAGTCACATTGCAAAGGAGCATTACTTGCCTATTAAGACCTTTGATAAATGAAGTTACTTTCTAGATTGATTTATCTCACATATAATTGTGAATATGTGCTAGGATATTGGTCCTTATTCTTCCCGGCATTCTTATTTCTTTATCATTGTAGTTTCCTATCATTGAGCTTTCACAGCATTTTCTTAGTTACCGTTGCTGATGCTTTGCTTGCTTGGCCAGCATATTTGGATTACTATGATATACCTTACAAAGTTGTGGAGGTCAACCCGCTCAGTAAGAAAGAAATTAAATGGTCTGAGTATAAGAAGGTGCCAATATTGATGGTAGATGGTGAGCAGCTAAATGACTCTTCAGGTATTGGACATTTCCCCTGAAAATTGGCTGTTGAGTTTTCTCATTGACCTATGCCCAGTGAATGAGACACTTTGGGTTTTTTCACTAAGTTGTTTTGTACCTGTCATTTTGGCAGCTATAATTGACATGCTGGGAGAGAAGATTATGTCAAAGAAAAAGGCAGGTGAGGATGACGAAGAGACAAAATGGAGGCGGTATGATTTTCCTCCTCTTCATTCCGTTTTAGTTTCCAATCAAACATGTCTCTAATGAATCGTAAGTGGTGAAGTAACAAGCACCATTTTCAGTAGTTCGATTAATTAATGTTTTCCCCTATTTTAGGAGGTTGTTTATGACACTTTCATTTGCCTAGAATATGGAAGTGATGACTGAAAGAGAAAGCTTTCTACCTTCCTTTTCTTCCATATGCTATAGGGTTGATGTAAAAACATGTAGTAGTTTATAACATTGCACTTATTATCTCAATGCAAATTTGTTCTGCTAACAAGTGTAAGAAATTCTGGGCACTTATTATGTGAAGACAATATAGAATATAGATGAATGTGTTGTTCTCTTTCCTTGTATGCTTCTAATTCTTAAGATTTTTTCTCAAATTGGTAGTTTGATTTCAGTCATTGTACTTGTTTCTTAGGGTTGTGCGTGCTTACAATTTATTAAATCTCTTTAGAGGTCATATATGAGTCAAGATCTAGGATTTGAACTTTTCTTTTTGGTTCCCCTGATTAGTGTAGTTGGTTTAGTATCCTGATCAGTCTCATTCTTTTATGTAAGAAAGGTCAGGTGTGGGATTTAGGCATTAGTTCCTACCAACTTGTTTCTCGGTTGCACTTCTTTTTAGTAAGATGGTCAATTTAGCATCCAGTGTCTGTAGTCGATAAATTGCAATATACATCAGTATAGGCAACTTTGGTCATTATTGCTAAATTGAACCTGCTATAGGAGACTCATACAGGGAGAAAAAATATATGGAAATGATTAAATCGTATTTTTACTTGGCATGAGTCTACTATACTAATTATCTTTTCCTGTTTTTGATACAGGTGGGTTGATAATCATTTAGTACATGTTCTGTCACCAAACATATACCGAAATACTTCCGAAGCACTCGAGTCCTTTGACTACATCACGAGCAATGGTATGTGTTGATCTAGTTACATAATTGGTATTCAGTTGAACATATTTCAAAAAGTTGTATATCTCACCACTAAATTTTGTTATATAAAGTTATCGATATCTCAATAAAGCATGACTTTCAGTCAAAGTCTATAGTTGGTACTTGTAAGATGTGAACATCATATGGAGTGCAGAAATCCAATACCAAGCATGACAGGATGCTTATATAAGAAATGAAATTATTTGCTACTTTCATTACCCTGCTTCTCTCGAAAATGTGGCAATTTTATTTGAACTTATTTTTATTTATTACCCTAATTTTTGGGCAAGTCATTTTTTAGATGTAATTGTGCGATTTTTATAAACTGGGATGCTTTTTATGATTGAGCATGCGGCTTTAAAAAGACTCAGATGATATAGAAAAATATGAGATGTAGATAAAATAGGAGATGCATACAATAATACAAAGTTACAAACAAAGAGATGCATCATCTCTCTCTGGTTTTGACTTTTACAACAGTTCATTGATCAGGTGTCTTCGATTGTGGCTAAAATGATCGCAGCTGAAGATTTTCCCTTTTACTTTTTAAATCCCTTTGCCTCTGCATGTACCTTCCACACATAACACTATATCAAGGAAATAATTTGTTTTTGGATAACTCTTTGCAAATGTTCTGTCTGCTTTCTGCTTCTGCACATTATGCATGCAAATTATTCAAAGTTCTATCTTTGGCCATGCTCTATTCAAGCCCCTGATTTCTGATTGCCTAATGTGTAGTAATTTATTTCAATTTTATGTATATTGTAGGAAATTTCAGCTTTACAGAGAAAATTACTGTTAAGTATGCTGGAGCTGCAGCTATGTATTTTGTGTCCAAGAATCTGAAGAAGAAATATAACATCACTGATGAACGTGCTGCTCTTTACGAGGCAGCAGAAACATGGGTAGATGCTCTGAATGGCCGGGAATTTCTCGGTATGTACTCAACTTTTGTGTCACAGAAACCTATTATAATGCAAGAGCAAACATTCACAGATCACAGTGTATCTGTGCATGTTAAACTGAAGCCAGAGATCCCTTTCTATATCAAAATTTTTAGTTTTAAATTTCTTCTCTAATATTTTAGCGTCAACAAGAAAAAGTGTACCAGATTGGTTATGGCTTCATAATATATATCCTTGTCGCGCCAAAACATTGATCATAAACTTATTTATATACAAGTTTCATTTCTATGCGTTATTGATATAAAACTCCTCAACACTAACATGGTCCGGGACTTGTATATAACTCAAAAGTTAAAATGAAACCCTTGTATACCTTTTTTTATATTATACCACAAATTTAAGTCTCCAGCATGTACTTGAATATACTGTTTTGCCTTCGGTGATTAATCATTATTGCATTATTTAGATATGACCCCATGACTACTTTTCTTTCTTTTTCTTCAGGAGGGTCTAAGCCTAACTTAGCTGACCTGGCAGTGTTCGGGGTTTTAAGACCCATTCGGTATCTGAGGTCGGGAAAGGATATGGTGGAACACACGCGGATTGGTGACTGGTACTCGAGAATGGAGAGTGTTGTGGGAGAGTCTGCCAGGGTTAACGCCTAAACTAGGTTCGTAATCTCAGATTCAAATACTTAATTTTCCTTGCTTCTATTACTACCTTCTTTGGTTTTACCTCAACTTGTTTGAAGTGAAGACATTTGGGTTTCTCAGTGAACATTTTTTGGCTCGTCAGGAAGATACTCCAATGTGGTGATAGTTAAAAACTAAAAAGAATGTAAAGCAAATTTTTTGCTGGAGTATTGATTCTTTAGAAAACATTCATAATTTCATCTGTTATAGTTGCTATTATTGTAAAGATCTAGCTGTATCAGGGAATAAGGCAATTATCTGTTGTACCCGAGATTGAAACTTCGGTACTGATCATAATACGCAAAGGGACATCAAGTAAATATTTAGTTTGATGCTAGTCAATTAATATACAACAAATAATGAGACCTGAATATTATAATATATATTATATGATGGAATTTCTAGACAACCAAATCAAATTTACGTACTTCGTACGTTCTTCTTCTTCCTCCTCTTTTCCCCCCTCCTCCTTTATCATTTTCGTCGTTATCACTTCCTCTTCCTCCACCTTCTCTTTTTCCTCCTCATGATCCTTTATCATGTCATTATCATCATCATCTTCTTTTTCTTCTTCGTCGTCATTGTTGTCGTCTTTTTGAAAACAAATTAAAAAAAAACTGCAGTATTCTATTTTATGTGTCATCTTCTACGCAATTCTTTTTTAACGTCGTCGTCATCGACTTCTTTCAAAAAAGAATAAGAAAAAACTGCAGCATTCTATTTTAAATGTCACATTTAAAAATTCCGGTTTCAAAATTAAAAATTTTTATGTCATAGCTAAAAATTTTAGTACTATTTTTCTGTTATATATTTTTTTAAACAATTCTTTCTCCTCTTCTTCCTTCTTCCTTGTTGTTTTTGTAGTTTTCTTGTTTCACACTTTGCGTAATTTTATTGTTTCACTTTTTTAGAATTAAAAAAAAAAAACACAGGAATATAAAGAAGGGATTATGTGGCTTTATTTTATTTTTTGGTTTATCTTTTTAAATAATAAACACAAATTTATGGAAAAAAACCACATCTTTATAATAAAAATACAAAAAATTCTATACGGAAAAAAAAGAAAAAAACAATAAAAAATTTATAACATTCTATTTTATGTGTCATATTAAAATTAAAAAATTTTTATATTATAATTAAAAAATTTTGGTATTATATTTTTATTTTATATATTTTATTACACTGAACTGCAAACTAACAATTTTTAGTGTTCGTTATGTCTTTGTTTTTAATTTATATAAAGGTGAAAAATCAGGTACAGTCGACTTCATGTGAAGTTGATAATTGATAACTATTAGATGAAAATTTAGTTAAATTAGTTAAATCATTTAATTGCTCTAGTTATCAACTTCACATGAAGTCGATTACATCTGAGTTTCTACCTTATATAAAACTAGAATGAGACCGTACATTGCGAGAATTTAAATAAATAATAGAAGTGATTCATAAATATTATAAAAATAATTTTAAATACATAAATATAAATATAAATAATAAATTATTTTCTGAAAAATATATTTATTGAAATATAAAAGTTTAATTACATGAAAATATAGGTTGTAAACATTTCAAGATTTTATGCAAGATAGTTATTTATATAATCTCTAAAGTTATCTTTACTAATTTATATTTCAAAAATTAAAATTTAGTATATCTATGTTATCAACTATTTTAATAAGTACAACTAAACTGCATTTTTTTTTATTGGATATGATTAAAACATAAATATTACATTAAAATTAAATAATATTGAGTAATTATCTTAGCTTGAATTAATTCAAAAGAAAACGTTGTAAAGACCGAACACAAATTATAATTTTATCCAATATAATAATAGTTATTTGTGGGTTTTATAATCTATTCTATTATATAAAAATCGGATGTCTGCACTTAATGATGGAGCTGACGTAGCAAACTTCAGAGAGTGTTTCCTGATTTAATTATTTTAACTCATTCAATACAATTTATTACTATAACTTAATTATATCAACTAATTGATTTGATTAAATATTTAAATATTAATATAATTTATTATAATATATATTACTTAATTAATTTTATTACATTAATTATAATTTGTTATATTAGTTAATTAATTTATTCATTTATAAAGTCTGAAATAAAATAAAAAATTTATTGTTTATTCTAATTGAATTCATTAAATTTAATTATACATTACATATGAATTAATAATAATTTGTAAATCACTTTATGTTATATATGTATTAACAAAATATTATATATGTCTTAATGTGTTAATTAAATATTATATACGCACAGAAAAATAAATACAAAGATGATTTATATAATATTGATAATATTATATTAGCACGGTGATTTTTTTTGTTTTGATATCATAGAGTATTGATAATGATAATATTATTATATAGTATTATATAAATTTTCTAATATTAGTATAGAAAATTAGAAAATTATTTCTTATGGCAATCACTCTGGGTGGAATAGTGTCTCCCTTATATAGTATTGATAATTGTTGCTTAATTTAAAGTAATTGTATATTGGTATCTTAAATTTATTTTTCAATAATAACCTAAATAGATAAATCTAATTGAATTGAATGATTATATAAAATATTTTATATTATTAATATACTAAAATTAAATTCATTTTTTGATGCAGAATTTTATAGGTAAATTTTATACAAGATTAAGTTATTTTTTATTTTTTTATTTGTTTTATCTGTGTTACTTTATTTAATTTTAAATAGCGTCATATTTACAATTACCGCAATTAATGTTATCTTTCATTTAGATCTTAATTAATTTAAAATACAAAAATACTAATATATTTACTATCTCTTTAAATAATAATAACTTTAATTTATTTACTGTCTTTTTTTCTTTTATATTTTGTTTAGTAAAGATAATATATGGATTAGGATGGAGTTAAAAAATATTCTATGTGATGCATGTTTGGCACTGATAAATTCATATGAAATAGAAGAGAAGAAAACAAAAAGCTAAAAAACACTGAATTGAATGGTGTAAACAGATTCATTGAAGTTCAGTGTCTGTGAGTTCTCATGTCTCATCTCATTTTTCAAAGTTCAAACACATTTTAAATGTATGAATTTTATTTATATTTTTTTTCCCTCTTCAATAAATACTACAATCTCTTTCTATTTTTGCTATAGGCTTGCCTTTTATTTAAAAAAATACACAAAAAATATATAAAAAGAAAAATCAAAGAAATTAAAACTGTTATTATATTTTAATAAATTAAATGCCTTTTTAATTAAATATCTATGTAATTCTTATCTAGATATATAAATTGTATTTTAATATATTGAGTGGTAAATATAAAAAAATATATATAATTAATAGATAAGTTAAAATAACGAATAATGAGATATTTATCTATTCTATTTATTCTATTATATAAAAATCAAATTTTTACACTTAATGATAAAGTTGACGTGGCATGTTTCTTAGAATGTTTCCTGATTTATTTCTTCTAACTCATTAAATACAATTCATTACGGTGGATTAATTATATCAACTAATTAAGATATTTAAGTATCACACAATTTAATATTATGTATATCAATTAATTGAATATAATTGTTAGAGTATAGTTAGGATCAATTAGATCAATTAGCATTATTTAACATATCTAAATATTTATTATAGGATATTACGTCTTTATTATTTAGATTCTCTTAGCACTTATAAATATCCTTCTATATTGTATCATTTTACACAACTTGAATACACACAAACCTTTTCTCTACTGTTATCTCTTACCCTTTCTAATAATACTAAGTACAGTTTAATTTAGTTAGAAGTTCATTATTTTATAGTCTTCTGTAGAATAATCTTTTTATCACTTTGGATATTTTAACTCTTTTTTCTTTTTTTTTTCTTTACATGTAATTTTGTTGCGCATTAACTTTGTTTATTTAATGATGAAATATACTCATGTTAATTCTATCATATAATAGTTTATTTTTCTCCTATGTATTTTGATTTGTATAGTTACTATTGATCTTCCTGTTTTCGATCTTGCTACTTTTGTTTTCTTGAATTGTTCTTTATTTTTTTATGACTTGATAATTTAAAAAAAAAAGAGCAAAGAACAGAAAAAAAGATGGACAAAAATGAAGGTTAGAAGCCTAAAGCAGCAACATCATTACTGAGTATTATTATTATTAATATGAACTTTATTATTTCTTTTCTAACATTCTTTAATACAAGCATCGTTTCTTTTTCTTAATTATTATTAATACTTTTATTCTTTTCTTCTCTAATTATTAATCTCCTTATAATAATTTTTTTATCGGATATTTTTTTTGGTCTAATAAATTTTTTCTCTATTTTTTGTCAAAAATAATTTATATTAGAAGAAAAAGATAAAAGTAAATTTTAAGATTCAAATTTAAATAAGATGTGCAAAAAATAACTATTGAATTCATTTGGTCTATTTAAACACTTTGTATTATCGTCATTGAAAATTTCAAATACAATTATAAAATTCTAGATATTTTTATTTTATTATTCTTAAATTATATATTATACTGTGTATTTGAAGAGTTTCATCTTTTTTAAAAAAAGTGTGACATTATATACTTTTTAGATACAATAAATGAATAACAAGTTTAAAATGAGTAACAAAATTGATTATATAATAAGATACAAATTTTTAGAATTTCTAGCACAATTAATAAATTTTTAGTTTTGAAATAATTGTTTACTCTATTTTTTATCTTTTATTTGATTTTTTATAATTTTTTCTTGATTTTTTTAATTAATTATGGTTGTAATAACTCATCATAAATTTATGTTCTGTAAAAAAAATTATCAATCATAAAACACAGAAGACTTAACCAAAAAATTTAAAAAATATTGATTAATCACAAAATAAAAAATTATGAATTGTGCTTTAATTATGTTGTAAAATACAAATTGAGACTATTTAAGATTAGTTTTTTACCATTAATATTAACTTCAATCATAATAAGGTAAAAAGTAAAAATTGTATATAATAATTTAATTTTATTATTTATACTACCAAAATTATTCTTTAATGTATTATATCCTATTTATTTTTATTCATTGATAATCTTTAGTTCTCTATTTTCAATAAAAATTTGAATTGATTAAATAGATTATTTTTCAATTAGTAATATAATTATTGTAATATTTACTTTGTTTACTAATATTTTTTTAATTTATTTAATCTGATTAATTATCTCTTTCTTATTTTATGCTAATTTAATTAATTAAAGTTAATAAATTTCAGTTATTTTAACTCTTACAAATTTTTATTATAATAATGTATTTCTATTAATGTATTAATATAATTTTAATATTTATATATCATTAATAATAATAATAATCTCATTTTAAAGTGATGTTTTATTTTTAATATATATATATATATATATAATATGTCTAATTGTAAAAAATTTACTATTTTTTATGCGATTAGATTAGACATATTTATATTCAATTTATTTGATTATTTAAATAAAATTAATTATATTAAAAGATTATATTAAGATTATGGTAGATTAATTATATTATTATTCATTAATTATATTAAAAGATTAAAATTATGATAAATTATCATTATTTTATTATTTTTTATTTTTTGATATTAATTCAGATGTTTAGCTTTTTTTTATTATCATTTTTTATTCTCTTATTCTATGTGTTTATTCCCATAAATCTTGCTAAATTAAATAAAGTACTGTATATCTTCTTTTTATTCTTCTTTTATATACATATAAAATTTATTAAATTATTTCTCTTCCATCTAATAATTTTGTTTCTCTTCCATTTATATTTCTTTCCTTCAATATTTTATTGGTTATTATTTTTTTAATTTTATTTTAATTTATGTATTTGTTCTTACTATACCTATTGTTTTTTTATTTATGTGTAATATGCATTCTTATATATGTTATAGAAATATGATTTGATTCCATTAACTTGCCAAATTTTTTTGAAAAATCTAAAGCTAAAGCACAAAAATATATTTATAGATATTTTACTTTAATTTTTTAACTAAAAAATATAATAGTTTTTGTCATATTTGTTGGAATTCAAAGTTAAATATGAATATTAATTTTTGAAATAAAATAAATATATTTTAAATTTTTTGCATCTAAAAATAATATTCTATCCATGTTAGAATTATTTAGATGGATAAGTAATAGTGAATATAAAATTATTTAAGAAAATATGAATTTAAAAATATTATATTCAATTCTCAATAGTCAACCTCTCATTGAACCATTGTATTTTCAAAAGATTTTTGAAAAAATGAAATAGTTTTAGGTGTATAAATTTTGTAAAAATTTAATTAATTTAAGATATTTATTATCGTTGATTAAAAAAGTAAATTAAAATGACAATTTAATATTTTTATACTCTTAAAATATTATTTATTTATTTTTCTAGCATTCTTTATCATCCAATGATCATATTAATATAATTTAATTCAATAAAATTATTTATTATCATTTGATTGAATAAAATTTTTATTTTAGCTGAAAATTTTAGGATTTTTCAGCCTCAAGATCATCTATGTTAAATCACTAAAAAATATAACTAAGAGCGCAGAAACGTCTCTTCATTCGAGAGTATGATTGAGATCAGAGAGCTTGACTCTTGTGGTTCTTTGCTCTTCGTCAACCAAAATCTTCTGTATTTTTTATAGGGCTGAATCACAATTTTACTGTGTAAAAAGAGCTACGAAGGCAAGTTTGATGTGTTAGAGACCAAAATTCTAAAGTCATTATTTATATTTGAGTGTGACACTCATTAAACCCTAAAACTCAAATAAAATAGTATCTATGATTTTAATCTCATTTATCCAAATCAAAAGTAATAATGACTTATTTAATTTAACATTTATGACAATAAATGAGATCACCATTATATAAGTTATTTAATGTGAAATTACTTAATTTACGATTATAATTAATATATATATTATCCATAAATATATTAAGAAATAATAATTTCTTAACAATCTTCTATTTGGGTTATAAATATATATTTTCTGAGATAACCTCTTATAAATTTTACGCATAAATCTGAATGTTATTTCTCTTATTAGTTTAATAATCTGGTGTATCTCATATATTAGTTATGAAATTACCGAAACTTTTATCACATTAGTGTCACAATAAAACTACGATGATCTCATACTAAAATACTCAACCACATACAATCAAATTTGGATGAAAAAATTTAGAAATTACATACAAAAATGATCTCAGGCATGTCTATTTTTAACTTGAATAAAATTTCTATTTTATTCGGTGACAGACTCAGATGAAACTGCAACGGCAACGTCCGAGCTCATAGCGAAGGCGACTAAGTGATGAGTTTGTGGAAGAAGAAGAGAAGAACTTAACAGATCACAATGAGAGAGAGAAAGAGAGAGAGAGAGAGAGGAAAATTTACCTAGAAAAAAGAAACTCGGTAGGAGAATGGTGGCGACGGACTCAACAACGAGGGTAACGGGATGAGCAACGATGATGACATAAGCTGTGAACAGTGACGGACCCAGAAAAATTTAGTAATGGGGACAAAAATATAATAAAATTTAGGTATAGATATTTTTTTGCTTCCCACGATATTCAACAAGTTAAGGACTAATCCGTCATGAATTTGAATTCCATTTAAGAATCTACAATTGGCCTGCAATGAGTTGCTATACATATGAGACAGAATTCGAACCCTCAATACTTATTTAAGCGGACGACTAAGTTGATCACTTGATCAATCTAAATTGGTTTAGATATATTCAAAATTTAAAATTAAAACTATCTAATACATATTGATAAGAACTAGAAATATACTCACAATCATTATTATAATATTTAAAATAATAAAAATATAATTTCATACACATAGTATAATATTTAAAATAACAAAAAAAAATTATAAGGACCTTTTTTTATTTTTAATATGATTAAATATTATTTTTTATATATATATTTTTAAACAATTATTTTACTTAATTGTCAAATCTACTTATTATAATTTTTATAGTATAAATAAATTTTTTAACCAAAATAATTAAGATTTAATTTAATTATTAATTAATTAACTAATATAATATAATTAATTATCACTAATTTTTAAGTGTATTTATTTATTTTTTATACTAAATCAAATTTAACAATATAATTATTATTATGTGTTAAGTTTAACAAAATATTTTTTAACATAAAATACAAAAGAACTATTTATATTTTATTTTGAGACAAATATAATATAATAAGTGGTATATATGTATATAAGTATTACTTTTTTTAAAAAAAATTGTGGGACAAATGCCCCCTCTATATTAAACGTGGGTCTGTCTCTGGCTGTGAAGGAAGATGAGAGTTGTGAATAGGTAAGCGGCGATGAACTCAGCAACAACATGACAGGAGCTATGCGGTTTTTGTGTGAAGAAGTCGAGAAGAAGAAGATTTTAGGTGAGGATGATTGAGTTTATCTTGCATGGCTATAGAGTATAAACTGAAACTATGAATCATGTGTGATGTGAGGCAAATCCTAATTCCTAAAAAGTGTTTATATGTATATATTTGGGGTGGATATACCCTAAATCCGATCAAATCCTGTCTTGAGCAAAATCTGTCCCGACTCGGGTCAAGTTATTACCCTTTTCATCTGGGTATGGACGGGTCGGGTACCTGCATATTCGAAAACTCCTGTCAAGTCTAACCACGTATTGATACTTCATTTATCAAGGGTTTATCGCTAGCTAATGGATTGCTATATACACAAGACGAGATTCTAACTCCTAATAGTTGTTTAAGCAGACGAGTGAGATGATCACTTAACAAACTCAAATTAATTAAGACAAATACTAATTATTTTTAATATTTTAATATTAACAATTTTGAGTGTTTGATTTTAATTATAACTTTATAAAATATTTATAATAATAATTATTATATATAT
>NC_029776.3:93810502-93816122 GCF_000817695.3 Arachis duranensis
CAAATTTTAATAATATATTTTCTAGTTCAATAATTAAAGTGAGATATTTTATACTCCAAAACATGAATTCAAATTTCATTTCATACATTTTAAATTTATTTTCTTTTGTTCATTCCATTTTTTTTGGTAATTCTTTTATCTATTATTATATAAAAATACTTTAGTTTTTATAATAATTCCTAATTGAATGTAATAAGAAAATATATACATAAAAATAAATTAGATTAAATTTTATTTTTTATGATATTAAAATCAAAATATATTAAATGAATTATTTATTAATGAATATATTTTATATATTATATTCATTAATTTATTTTAAATACATATATTAAAAGTATTAGAGAAACAAATTTATATTATTTATGTTATATCTTTTATAATAAGGATAAAAATTAAAATTTTATGAAAACACACTTTGATATAAATTATTTTTTAAAAATTAATTTTAGTTTAAAATAGTATTAAAATATACAATTATTTTTTTTATTAAAACTTTCCATTTTAATATCGCATTTTCAATTTTTTATTTTTGGCTCCCCTTTATAAGATTTCTAGATATAGCAATTCAACATAATCTCTATTACTCATGTCTTTTTTCTTTTCTATTTTGGGGGAGTGGGGAAGGTGAGAATTGAATCAAAGCTTTCGATTGCATTAAGATCTAAATAATTTTATGTATACTTGATATTTCACGTAAGCTGGATCCACTAAAGGAACAAAAATAGTGAATATATATTAAACCATCGAATAGATGCCGGCGTGGGGATGTAGCTCAGATGGTAGAGCGCTCGCTTAGCATGCGAGAGGTACGGGGATCGATACCCCGCATCTCCATTTTTCTCTTTTGGTAAAAATATAAAATTCTATTGAGTACTTTTTCCAGTCAAAAACAACTATATATATTAGAAAAAATTACATCTTTTATCGCTGATATAAATTCATATCATGATTATCAATATTAGTAACTTAACACATACTATTGTATCTGTTAAGTCTTTTCTAAATTTTTTAGAATATATTTAAATTAAATTTAAGCATATAAAATTGGGATTTTTTATTTAAATAAATAAAATAAAAGCATTAATTATAGAAATAAATAATTTTAAAAATATTTATCGATTTGTATTCCCTAGTCATATCTCGTTTACAGTGTAAACGAGATGACATTGCGTGTATCTCGTTTATACTATAAACGAGATAGACATGTATCTCGTTTACGGTGTAAAAGGATACATGCAATGTTCATCTCGTTTACACTGTAAACGAGATACATGGAGTTGTGTCCCACCGACTATAAAAGGATGTGTAACTCTTGGTATTTTTCACAAACTTTTTGTATCATATTTCTCACAAATATAAGGCATTAATGGTCAGTAATAGTCCGTACATAGTTGTGCTTGTGTATCCCAATTGTCGTATGAAAAACGGTGACAATGGGGTGACATTTGAGTGCGAGGATCCGATATTGTTTCGCACTCAGCGTGTGAATACGTTGTCGGATTTGAAGAGTTTGATACTGAGCAAGCTCGGTGGTACAGAAGCGAGGGAAATCGGAAGGGTGGCATATAGATTGTTGGCCCCATGGGTAACGGAGTCTTCCGATTTCTACTATTCCGACTTTAAGGGGACGAGCATATGCGAGTGATGTTCGACATCCAAGGGAGGATCATGGTGGAGCAAGTAATGGAGCTGTCTGCAGAGATGGGACACAGTGGCGGTGGTCCTTCCGTACACTAGACCTATGTGCAGGACGACCGACTCCTCGCACCACCGCCGATTCATGTCGCCGTTCCAGTGGATGAGGCAGAAGAGGGCGAGGAGGAGTCGGACGAGGATTACGTGGCGGAAGGGTAAGATCGTCCCTCAGCTGACTGGCAGTAGGCTGGACATCGGGGGGCAACTCCACCAGCCTAGGGTCCTCTAAAACCTCCTGCCTAGATAGATGCCTCACACAGCAAGCTCCACGCCACCAATTGTAGTACTCACCGGTCGGCCTAGTGTCGACTGTATAGTGCACTGTAGTCCTGCAGACTAGACTCGAACCTCTGCCTCCAACCGTCGTACCACTGCTGGAGTCGCTCTGGCCACCAAACATCCTCATTGCGACCAGTGGTGGTCAGATACCTGTCGTTAAACACATTAAATAAATAAAATAGTTTCACTATCAAAACAACAAACAACAACCAACGTATAACTTTGAAGAAATTAACCACGTTCGTACCTGTCAATATTCACTAGAATCCCTGGCACTGGCTACTCCCCATTGAACTACCGTTTCACCCGATCGACGTGGTGAAACCGGACAATGTTAAAGCAGACTATAGGAACGGCCGACAACCATGTACCCCACTCGTCCTCCTCACGGAACTAGTGTGGGCGCAGGACCTGCAGCGCAGGGTCATCGTACACCCTCCATGCAAATTGAATAAAAAAACGTGAAACAAAATAACAAGTATTAAAACACAGCAAGTAGAAGGAAATATCAAAATATTTAATTTCATGACTAACCTCATCGAATCGTAACCAGTCGATGGATACCCTATAGTACAAGACTCTGGCTTGGTGCTGATCCCTACTCTACTGCTGCAATCCAACCAATCTGAAAGTAACGAAGACATATACAACTCATTGAGTTACAAACCGTGCGAACTAACACCAAAATTTAACATGAAATGAAAAAGTAATATTTGGATACCTCGCAGCTAGCGGGTACTGGTAGACTCCTCTATCTGGTGGACACCATTGAGAAAATCTTTGGTAAATCCAACTCATCAGCAGCGGAGTGCAACCGGCGATATCTGTGACGCCCCGCTGTGCCGCCAAACAGAGCGACTGGTAAGTCCAAGCCAGCACAGCAGAGCCCCATGATAACGCTCTGCACTCCGCGAAATTCTCGGAGAAGCGGTAGCCACAGTACGTGCACTAGGTTGTTGGACTTATCTGTCAGCAGATACCCTCCGATCAGTAACATAATGTAGCATCGGACATACTGGCAGAGGGTCTCAGGATCGTCTGTCGGGGGCATCTGTTAGACACGATCACGCAACCAAACTAGCTTCAGCGTGAACGACTCCTTCCTCTACGCCGCCTGCTGTGCCGCTACCGGAGGCCTAGCATCAAGCATCTGCTCCACCATCGCCCACGTCTCGGTGTTGTACCACCGACCAAAGTCACGAAGGCACCCCCAATGGAGTTCCCGTGTGCACGTAGGTCCAGGTGGTACGCCACATCTTGCAGGGTGATAGTGACCTCATCCCCACGGGAGATGAAACGTATGCGTCTCTGGATGCCATCGCTCCACGAATGCCGAAATCAGGGAATTGTCAAACTTGAAGTCCCTGAGCGGCACCGTGTCGCCGAATCCGACCTCGGCTAGATACGGGACGATGGCGTCGGATGGAGGAATGGTATGGTTGACTCGCCGGGGCAGTAGAAGGCGAGGCCTCTGCGGAATGAAAAATAATTTTTTAACCTCTAAATAGATAATAATACATTTTTCTAGTCTACTTAAGAACAAAGTACTACTACTACTTAGGAACATACTACCATGTGTATACTCTATAGCTGTCTCTAAGTTACTTATGTCGGTAAGTAAATCGTAATTAAGTCATACAAATCTTACACAAGCAAATATTGTTCTAAATTCATCATACAATCCAACCCCTAAAGCATCTTACTCAGTGCTTGTCACTACGAGACTACCCTAACAATCCTCACATATTTAGATTAACCGAACATAACGCAACTAACCTTAAAGTCGGCCGCCCCAACGTAATGCGAAGTCTCGTTTAGTCTGTTGATGTCCCCGTCGTTGTTCGCCTGGCGTGCCATCATCGTATTGGACTCAAATATAATAGGAAACGGTTAAAAGAGGGGAGAAAGAGTTTGCTTGGGTCAAAGTAGGGTCAAAAACAGTGTGTAAACGACTTATATTTATAGGTGCCGGTCAACCTTATCTTGTTTACAGTGTAAATGAGATAGACACGACGCAGCTGACGTGTCATATCTCGTTTACACTGTAAACAAAATACATACAATATCATCTTGTTTACACTGTAAACGATATATGACTGGAGAACGCAAATCAATAAATATTTTTAAAATTATTTATTTCGATAATTAATGCTTTTATTTTATTTATTTAAATAAAAAATTCTATAAAATAACGTATTTTTATTTGTATTAGATGACTCAAATGTTTTGGATTATTAAAAAAAAAATACTAATAACTCAAAATCATCTACTTGATTTTTATTTATTGGTCAAAGACTTGTTGCTTCTACAAAGTAGGATTCAGAATTAAATACTACATCAATTCACGTTGAAATATATAGATTGTATTAACGATTATCTTAAAATTATTTTAAAAACACCCATTAAAAAAATATAAATATAATTCTTTTAATTGAAAAATGTAATATCATTTGAAATAGGGTTGGAAGTGAACCAAACTGAGACGAGTTAGACCAAACTCAAACTCAACTTATAAAAATTAAACTTGGCTCACGGCTCGACTTATTAACAATCGAGTCTATTTCGTAAGCTCAAGCTCGACTCACCGAAAGCTCACGAGCTGGTTCGAGCTCACGAGTTGGCTCAAATAATAGAAACAAATTATTAATACGTATATTATATATGCATTTAATCTATACTTTTAATATTATATATATAATCGAGTCAAAACTCATGAGCTAATAAACTAAGTTTATCCAAACTCAAATTCAGCTCATTTAATTTATGAACTCAAATCTAAGCTCAAACTCAATTTACCAATTCACAAATTCAGCTTATCAAGTTATTAATAAGTGGAATTTAAACGGACTCATAAGCTAGTTTTTCAACTCTAATCGAAAACAAAAGATTCTTCTCCTTTTAATAATAAAAATGACGGAAAAAGATCCTCTCCAATTTTTTTAACAATTGATAGAATCCAGTGTGATCTATTACCTTTGATTCTATAAGTGGGACCAGAAATAAATAAGAGACAGAGCACAATGAATGGTTAGATTGAATACTGGATACCATCCAATTTTTTTCTCACTGGAGAGGATCCACTCCCTAAAAATGACTCGAACCTCTATCTCAGTTAGTGCCTCTAATAG
The DNA here is from genome assembly GCF_000817695.3 of Arachis duranensis. Lineage (NCBI taxonomy): Eukaryota > Viridiplantae > Streptophyta > Magnoliopsida > Fabales > Fabaceae > Arachis > Arachis duranensis. Next base: position 93,815,608 of record NC_029776.3, read on the forward strand.
CAATGGGCCAAATTCGAAACATGAGGAATAATATTTAGATTATTGAAAACTTTTAATTGTATCGATTTATTAGTGTTTCAATTATTTTTAATTGTTAATTTTAATTATAAAATATATATAATATATATAATTAAAATTAATGATTAAAATTAACTAAAATACTAATGTACGAATATACTTAATTTTTTTTAGATTAATTACAATAATAAAATGTTCCAAGATGTAATTATGGGTTTCACTTGTTTTTTTTTAAATATTATTATTTCATATGACTAATATTTTCAACGGAAGGTATACTTATTTTTAAAAATGATCTAATGTAGGTAACTTTTGTATGATTATATAAATAATATTTATAAAACCTTTAAATAAAATTTTAGTTTGTGTGAAATTGTAATTTATTGTTTTGGTTCTTGTAATATATTTTTAATTCTAGTCCAACTAAAATTCAAAATATTTAGTTTTTATCTCTACCATTAAAAAATAATTTAATTTTAATGTAAAATTTTATTTAT
>NC_029776.3:93816178-93817001 GCF_000817695.3 Arachis duranensis
CATGTCAAAAAAAAAAAAATAGATATGATTAAATAATTTTGTAAAATAATATAATACGCTAAAATAATGATGTGACAAATTTAGTATTTATATACTAAAATAGAAAACATCAATACTGAAAAATTTTTATGGTGGAGAAAAAAAAATAGATGAAAAAAATTTAACAAAAAATTAATTATTAAATTAAAAAATTAATAAAATATATATTAAAAATAAGTTAAATAATATATATTTTTATACAAATATATAATGCTAATTGGTAATTTTTTTTATCTATACCAAACATTAAAAAAAAAGTGAAAAGAATAAAAACTAAACGGTTTTATACGTTTTAGGAGCAAGAACAAAATAAATAATAAATACAAGAAAAATTACAAAAAAGATAAACCAAAATTCACCATTTTATAAGGCTATAAAATAAAATATAATTTTTTATTTTTAAATATTTTTTTATATTTTTTTTATTTATAAAATAAATGATGAGAGTTTATATTTATTTTTTAAAATAAAATTTAAAATTTAGAGGATATAAATTTGATTGAATATAAGGAAAAAATAAAAAGAGGAAGAAAAAGCAAGAGAGACCGAGAGTAGTTAACTACTTCTCAGCTGCTCGTGAAATCGTGAATATAGCCATAGCTCTATCCCATTCTTCTTCTTCTCTTGGTTCTCACCATTGGTGGCGCTTCATCTCTCTCTCGGTGATTGTGGAAGAAGAAGAAGAAGAAGCTACATAGCAGTATGGGCCCCCCACAACCCGCGAATCACGTATGGGTCATACTTGGTCTTGGTTTTGCTGGAATCTTTCTCATTACTGCAAAGC
>NC_029776.3:93817011-93826792 GCF_000817695.3 Arachis duranensis
CCATAACCTTCAGCTTCTTCCTCCGCCTCCTCCTCCACCTCCCAAAGCACCTCTCCCTCTCTCTCCACTCACCTTCGCCCTCTCTGACCTGTAAGTTTCTCTCTCCTAATTTCATTCCTTTTTCTGCTTTTGCTTCGTGCTTCGTTCCTGTTTTCATCTATACTTCATCAATTCCTATGCTTTTGTTTTTCATCTAAGGTTCCTTTTTCTTTTTTTTTTCCGGGCTTTATTTGAATATTTTAAAAAAAGCTGTGTTTTTGGACATTTTTAGTTTTCATAACTTGGAGTATACCTCTCTATCCAATTGGATTTGTTATCAGCTCTTTATTTCAAGCTTTTCTTGTTTGTGCTCAAGCACTTTTATTCTTGGTAGTTAACTTAATAATGTACTGTACTACCATGTATATGTAATTATGTATTAGAATTCTCTTATATTTTCTTGATAACGTGTAATGTTGTATGAGAGAAAGATGTGCAAATGAAATTGTTGGATAGATATAAATACTGTTAGCCTATTATATTTCATATTTATTACTCTCATAAACATGATTCTCTCATATTAGTAAGTTATTTTACAGGAACAAGTAACATTTTAGGTCAACCAGTATATATTTTTTCTGAATATTCACGATGATTATTTAAGCCGTTGCAGCATCAAAACTTTATTTTATTTTTCATTTTTTTTGCAATAAATTAATGAATCAGATTGTTGTCTTGTCATGATGGTTACCAGATTTGACATAGATGGACATGTTGCTACATTTGGGCATCCAGAGTGGGCTAGGACACACGAAGCTGCCTCTCAGACATGTCCTGTGGTATCTGCGCTGGTCGAAGGAGGTGCAACCTGCATTGGGACTACTGTTGTTGATGAACTAGCTTTTGGGTTGGTTTCATATTCCATTGTTTATTTATTTGTTTCTTTTCGATTCCTCTCAGCCATGTCTTGGTGGGGAGATATGGGCTAGGCTTTGTTAACTAGGTATAAACTCAGGAAAGTTATGCTGAATTATGATGTTAACCAAATTGAGTATAGAAAAATAGGCACCTGGCCATGAGTAAAAAAAAAAAAAGAAATGTAACAAATATGCGGGTCATCGAGAATGATCTTACATAAGTTAAAAAATTATTTGAATGTCTAAGAAATGATATTATAGACCATGTTGACCTAAAAATTTCTTCGTGTCTAGGGATTTGGCTAAGGAGATCAAAGAATGACTGAATATATTTTTGCCTTATGTCCACCATATGGTGTAGTAGATAGTAAATGATATTCAATAGTTTACTTGGGGATTTTTAGAATGAAAGCTTTTCCTATTTTTTTATCTTCTGGATTTTTAGTAAATACATTTTCTGTTTGCAATCTCTGATTTGCAGTCTTAGTGGTGAAAATAAACATTATGGAACGCCAACCAATCCTGCTTTGCCTGCTCGAGTACCAGGCGGCTCCTCCAGCGGTGCTGCTGTTGCTGTGGCTGCCAATTTGGTTGATTTTGCCCTTGGTGAGCATCATGATACATTTAAAGTAGTTTATCCTAGTCATTACTTGTTTGCTTTCTTGGTACAGCCGATACTTGTTTTGTAAGACATGCTCAGTTTCATTCTGGATGACATATTTATAAAAGAAGAGTGTATGTGTTTGTGTTTGTGTTCATTCATATCTAAATAACCAATATGATGTTGTATAGAAAAGGCGGCTTCGGTTTGACTCTTCATATTGAAGATTGTTGAGTTGTACAATAATTAGCCTATAGTAATAGAGTTGATTCCTGTCTCAATTTGGGCCCTTTTTTATATATATAAAATAATTTTTTCCTACATGGGAAATGCTGGATCATGAATTTGGTATGTAGGACATCTAATGGATAGTTGGTTGATTGGATGGGGGTGAGAGGTACGCTTGTTGCCAGTAAGGCAGAGGAAATCGAGATTTTACGTAAAATTGGAAGAGTAAATGAAATACATAAAACATGAAATCATAACAAGATTTAAATTATAAAATCGTCTGACCCAATGAAAATTTTATAGAATCCTTAACTCATTCAAAATTGTAATATCGGGAGATTATAAGGGATAATTGAAATTCTAGCTACTATAGTTGCCACCAGGGGTATGTTGTGAGAGAGACAAAACACGGAAAGTTGTGTCCTTGTCCCTGTCCCCTGAAACGTTCTCATGGAGATTTCTCATGCTTTGGTGAAGTTTATATTGATTGGGAGTTGAAACCAAAATTCAAAAATTGTATTTTCCAATTCAAGACATATCTAGACATTTGATGGATTAACTAGCAAAGCCGTTAGTTTATGGGCAACACAATGCTGATGTAAACTTAAATCTTGAAGGCATAGTATTAACTCAAATCATTGAATTTTTTATATTTACCTTTTTTTTTGGTTTTGGCAAACTCTTGTGCTCTATCATTTTAGGAGTTTATGGTTCTATTCCAATTCTTGCTAGTGTTTTTATTTATTTATTTTATTGTTTTTTATTAATTAACCAAATATAATATGCTGATATGTGAATTTATTTCTGATATAATCACACTTTCCATAATCATGTACAACAGGTGTTGATACCGTTGGAGGGGTAAGAGTGCCTGCTGGATTTTGTGGCATTTTAGGATTTCGACCTTCATATGGGGCAGTCTCTCATGTTGGAAGCATACCTGTTTCAAAAAGCCTGGACACCATTGGTATGCATGATTTGATTTGTTATTTGTTTTATTGACTAGTATACTTCTTCAGTCTAAAAGATCAATGATGAGAGCGTTATCCCAAATGGCACTAAGTTCCTTTAGGGGCTGCTTGACCCCAGAATTGAATCCCTGGCTCCATTGTCATGATTTTTCTGTGGAAGCTAGTATTATGTCATCAAATGCATTTTGTTGAAGTTCTTTTTAACTTTTAACAATGAAATGGCTTTTGCAGGCTGGTTTGCAAGGGATCCTAATATTTTGCGACTTGTTGGGCATATACTTATGCAAGTACCATATATATTTCAACGCAATCCACGCCAAATAATTATAGCTGATGATTGTTTTCAGCAACTAAATGTCCCTCTCGACAGAAGTTCTCAGTTGGTCATCAAATCTGCTGAGAAGCTTTTTGGAAGTATGTTCTATTACTATGTGCTAAATTTCCATTATGTCGTCTTAAGGTCATTGTTAACATGTCCTTTTTCTTTCTGTATTTTTTAATTATTCTTTTCTTTTGTAAATGAATATTACTTAGCTATTTTCTTGAGTTCTCCACCAATTTTCTTCACTCCTCAGGGCAAGTATTGAAGCATATAAATCTTGAGGACTATTTAAGTTCTAGTGTTCCTACTTTGAAAGAGCTCTCCAGTCTAAAAACAAATGGTGAACTTAAAGTTTCGTCATTGAAATCACTTGCAAATGTTATGCAGTTTCTACAAAGGTTAGTTGATATCTTTCTGATGTTGAAAAGTCATACAATGCAATAACATTGTATTGGGCAGAATGGAGCTCCCCGCACCTAGACGGCCATGCAAAGGCCATTATCACAAATTAAACATGCTACATCAATTATCAAACAACTTTCAGGAAATAGTTTATTTTATCTTTTGAATTTTCTCATTTTAATCCTCAACGATTCTGCAATTTGTTCATTATCTTTTAAGTTTGACTTGATCCTTGTCATCTATGCAAATTTTAATAATATAGAATGATTATTTTATTATCCTGTGTCAACAGACATGAATTTAGACTTGTGCATGAGGAGTGGATAAACACAGTAAAGCCTGATCTTCATCCAGCTGTTTCAGCAGATTTATATGAAAAGTTTGAGGTATCTGATGTAGAGGTTGAACACTTTAAATCCATTAAAAATGAAATGCGTGCTGCTGTCAGATCTCTTTTGAAGGTAATGATTTTTCATCACTATGCATCTCAACACTCATAAATCTTTCTGATTAATTTTAATATGGTTTATGCTTTTAAGAATGAAGGAATATTGGTTATTCCTACTGGAGCTGATCCTCCTCCAAAGTTGGGTGGCAAAGAGATCTCATCAAAGGACTATTGGAGTCATGCATTTAGTTTGCTAAGTATTGCTAGCATATCAGGATGCTGTCAGGTATAGTTCTCTCCCCTGCTGGAAACTGGTATATCAAGTTCCTTTTAGGGCATGTTTCATTTCTGTTTTATTTTTAGTGTTATCAATCCTTAGGATTTTGCGAAGAGAAAAATGAAAACACTGAACTCTTGTTTTCTGTTTTTATTTCTTGTTTTCACTTTTTACTTTAGAAAATCCTAAAATTAGAAAACATTGAAAATGAAAAACCAAACAGGCTCATACTTTCCTTTTCCTAGTCTTCATACAACACGAAATAATTGTTTGCAGAAGAAAAATAATGTATAGCACATTGACAAACATGTATAGCACTTTTTTGCAAAAGAAAAATAATATATTACATTATTGTAAATAATGGAATCACAATATTGTTTGGAAATGGGTGGGCCCGGGTAATGTAGTAACAGAAATAACTGAGAGGAAGAGTAATAAGAAATGAGAGAAGAATTAATGTGGTTTAGCTTAAAGTCTACATCCACCAACAAAGGCGACAACAATGAATTTTGCAGTGAAATATGAATAGGATAGAAGATAGGTGACACTGAAAAAGAGATACAACTTGGACAACCACACTAGCCGAGTAAAATTTCCGATGAGATACAAAGTGGTAAATAGCAACACTTCACTCAAACCCAAATCCCAAATACATTATAATATTTATCTCACTGGTGTATACACACTATCCTCACAAGTCACAAATGAGGGAGAGAAACTTAAACAAACGTAATATTCTCACAATTGAATACAAGGGAAGAATGTGTTGAATCAGAGAGCAAAGTGATTTGCTTCTGCTGGGATTTTGTGTGGTTGTGTTTGGTGCTTTAAGAGTTGCCAATGAGCTCTCTATTTATGGTTATGGGCTTAACAGCGACATAATCATTTCATACCACTGGTGGCTAAATAAAAGCTACTTTGGGTGGATTATAAAAGTAACAATGCGAGTCGCATTACACACCCTTGTGATTATTTTCTCATCCACATTTTGCTGATTGTCTTTTCAGGTCACAATACCATTAGGAATTTACGAGAAGTGTCCTGTTTCGGTGTCCTTAATAGCTCGGCATGGTAATGATTGCTTTCTACTGGACACACTACAGACCATGTATTCTACACTCCAAGAGCAGGTTGATATTGCTGCCAAAAGTAAATCACCAAGAAATGTTGTCACTAAGGAAGAAGCTGCTGAAATTGCGAAAGAAAGGGTATTTCTGCAACTATGTTAGATAAATTCAGCACTTTATGGATTCTGCTTTCATTGTGCAACATGGCCTGCACATTTTATGACATCATCTTTGCTTACAACTCAGCTGCTATAAACCATACTTATCTTTCATTTGAATCCATGTACATTAAACACTGGATTTCTTTCTTTCTTCCTTTCTTTTTCTTGTATTATTGTTACTATTTTTTTTATTTTATTTTTTAACCATTTTTTTTCCGGTTCATTACTCAATGAGTCAGGGAAATCAAGCTTACAAAGACAAGCAGTGGCAGAAAGCCATTGGATTTTATTCGGAAGCCATAAAACTGAGCAGCGACAATGCAACATACTACAGTAATAGGGCCCAAGCATATCTAGAACTTGGAAGGTAGCATATCATTCTTGATGGTTTCACTTCTCAAAAGTTATTTAGCAAACATCATAATTTTTTATTTTATTTTATTTTTATGCAGTTACCTCCAAGCTGAGTCGGATTGTACAAAAGCAATTAGCCTTGACAAAAAGGTGATTTACATCTATAAATAATCCTGAACTTGGATAGTAATAAAAGTTCTGTGTGATTGATTTTCTTGACGTACAGACAAATAATTATTTCTTACAATCCAAAGTCCAAATATCATGAGTCCACTTCATATGAAACTTTATCTAATTTTGTTCACGCCAAATACGAAAGGTAAAAAGCAAGTCGATCTATTAGCCATCTCCCTTTGGCTCCTCTTTAGATCTTGGACTCGGGCTTATTTAAGGGAAGCACTTTGTTTATTCTTGCATATTCTATACTTCCTTGGATCTAGTAGCTGTGCAAATTTTATTATATATTGGTATTAATTCCGTCTTTTTTCCTGCAGAATGTCAAAGTCTAGTAGCTGTGCAGAATTTTATTATATATTGGTATTAATTCCCAGTCTTTTTTCCTGCAGAATGTCAAAGCGTATTTTCGAAGAGGTAGAGCAAGAGAGATGCTTGGCTACTATACTGATGCAATCGATGGTAGGATCTTTCACTCGGTTCAGACTTGCGTGCGACAAGTATCTGCATGCTACTATATTTCCCTGTGTACATCTTTGTTTCATTGTTGCTCTCATTTTCATATGAAAGTTTCAGAATTTTCCAAATCATAGGTGAACTATTTTTCTTTGCAGATTTTCAACATGCCTTGGTACTTGAACCAACCAACAAAATGGCATCCTCCGCTGCTGAAAGATTGAGGAAACTATTCCAGTAGATATATCATTCTGTCCACTATATGTTATGGCTTCGATAAGTCGTTGCTGGCTGCCGAAGGGTTCCAGAAACATGAAGGTTTTGAACCTACTCATTTCTTGTTATAGTATTCATACAATATTGTGTTAGGTGGTGTCAGCAAAATTATACTTATTCTTTGTCCTTTAAGGCAATGAAAGCTAGTATTATTCAAGTTCTACATCACTAGTGTTACTGCCAAAAGTAATTTAAGGTCCAATTTTGCTTTAGGTAAATACATTACGATTGTAATGTTCTACAAGTGATGTGAGATTGTGAGGTATAGTGCTCATGACTAAAGCTCAATATTTTGATTTTGGGATCATTGGTCTTTGAATTTTCTAATAAAAGCACTCACCATTGGTGTCTGAAGGTATCTTACTACCTTGTGGTAAGATCTCAAATACCTCATTTTTATTTTACTCTCTTTTATCATATATATTTATAAAAATACCTTGTGCTGTTTATAAAACTTGAGCTCTTTAGTTCGAATTTAGAATATAAGTATATCATTTTAGCCAATTTTAGCTATTATTATTATTATTATTATTATTTGTCATAGATAAAAAAATGGATACACTAGTATAAATAAAATCAATGAAATATAATTGTTTGAAATTTATTAATTTACATATACTGACTTGTTCAATTACACATTTATTCATATCCAATTTTAACAAAATTTGGTATTAAGTTATCTGTTTTATGAATTCTTATAATTCAGCAGTAATAACAATAAATTTTATATTATAAATTTTTTTAAGTGTAGTAGTCTTATCAAAGATCTAACAATTTTGCAATAGTTTGTTACAAAAATAAACTTATAAATAAAAAAAGGATATGATAAATGGCGAAGATCAAGAGAATCTAGCCTTTTGAATCTTTTGATACACGCTTGAGTATCCAACTATCCATTTTCCACTATAGCAATTTTCATGAATCTTTTTGGTCAATTTCTTTTCAGATTAGAAGGATTTTCCGAAAATGTAAGTTTAGGACATGGTAAATTGGTAATGTCTATGGTCTCTAAAGCACTATGTAAGAAATTCCTGATGTATGGTTTAAATTGTTTTAGGACATAAGATGTTAGTATTGTTAGATTTAATCCAACATTAAATGTAATTACAAACCGATATATGTTGTGATAAGATCAATTAGGTGGATGTCCATTTATGATTAATGATCAAAAGTATGAAAAGTATCTACAGTATATTGATTCTCCTTCAATCCTTGGCTTAAATAGCATCAGAAATGAGTTGGATTGGGCCCACAAGGCTTCTAAAATCGCTGGCCACGTGTTGCATTAAGTGGGTCATGTGCCACCATCGGCGCGTCCGCGTACCGTGCGCGTGCGCGCCCCTATGCGCGATGCAACTATGGCAAATCTTATATCGTTTCGAAGCCCCGGATGTTAGCTTTCTAACCCAACTGGAACGGCATCATTTGGACCTCTGTAGCTCAAGTTATGGTCAATTAAGTGCGAAGAGGTCAGGCTTGACAGCTTTTTGGTTCCATCATTTCTTCATGAGTTCTCCAACTTTACATGCTTTTTCTTCATTCCCTTGATACAATCTTTGCCTCCTAAACCTTAAATCACTTAACAAACATATCAAGGCATCTAATAGAGTCAAGGTGAATTAAATTTATCTATTTTGAGTCCTAAAAAGTATGTTTTCACTCTTAAGCACAATTAAAGGAGAATATATAAAACCATGCTATTTTATTGAATAAATGTGGGTGAAAGGTGATAAAATCCCCTAAAATCAATACAAGATAAATCCTACAAATGGGGTTTGTCAACTACTACACCTTCAAAGAAAAAAAAGGGAAAGAACCTGCCACTAGTTCTTATGACACAAACAGATTCAGGTCCAAGCTCCATGAAGAACTTTTCTATGAGTATACTATAAAGAGGCTTGTGGTTTCGGAGGTAAGATTTGCTCTGAAGCCGAATGACTATCCGGAAATCCAGTCTCAAATTGACAACAGAGGGTGGAATTTTATGTGCAATCCGCACACGGAGGTTGGGCAATTAATGGTCCAAGAGTTCTATGGAAACCTCTGGATCACATACAAAGACATCGAGGGAGTGAATGAAAAGACTTATGAGAGTTATGTAAGAGGCAAGACCATTATATTCACCCCAACACGCGTCAGAGAAGCCCTCCACCTACTGTATCCACCTCAGCTAGTCCCCAGTTACAATAGGCGAATGGACAATAATCAGGAGTTGAATCTGGTTATTGAAAAATTATACATTTCGGGTTCTCAGTGGAGGCTAGGTGCTGAGGGAAAGCTGAATCACTTGAAGAGCACTGATCTAACCCATTTAGCTAGAGGATGGTTGGATTTCGTCCGAAGGTCCATCATGCCTACTAGCAACCGGTCCAAATGCACTGTGGACTGGGATGTCATGATTTACAGCATCATACAAGGAGAAGTGGTGGAGGTGGATGATATTATTCCAGAGCAGATATACAAGATTGCCTCCAGCCTCTATAAGAAAGCTAGTATCGGATTCCCACATCTGATTTGTCGCCTGTGTGAAGCAGCAGGGGTAAAGATGGAGAATGATGTCCCCATCTCTGTTGAGAAACCAATCACAAAGAAGAGAATGATGACCCACAGAGAATAGCGTAGAGTCCGCCTGGAAGAGCAGGTTGAGAAGAAAGCTCAACAGAATCAGCCACCGCCTCAGGGACAGCATGACCCTCCTCAGGAATATTGGCAGCAGCTCACCACCTCTATTGAGCAGATGAGAGTCGCGAACGACAGTCGCTGGCAGCAGCACACTGCGTATGTGGAGGAGATGAGAGCAGTACAGGACAATGGTGCGCGAAATTGTGAACTATACTTTTTCACAACTCTCATAATCCCCGGTAATGGCTCCAAAAACGTGGTAGCTCAATACCATGGCATTACACAACTTCGCACAACTAACCAGCAAGTGCACTGGGTCGTCCAAGTAATAAACCTTACGTGAGTAAGGGTCGATCCCACGGAGATTGTTAGTATTGAAGCAAGCTATGGTCATCTTGTAAATCTTAGTCAGGCAAACTCAAATGGTAATGGTGATGAACGAAAATAACATAAAGGTAAAGATAGAGATACTTATGTAATTCATTGGTAGGAACTTCAGATAAGCGCATGAAGATGCCTTCCCTTTCGTCTCTCTGCTTTCCTACTGCCTTCATCCAATCCTTCTTACTCCTTTCCATGGCAAGCT
>NC_029776.3:93827947-93828263 GCF_000817695.3 Arachis duranensis
AATTTTAGCTAAAAACTAATAAAAATATACTAAAAACTAACTAAAAGATATTAAAAACATACTAAAAACAATGCCAAAAAGTATACAAATTATCCGCTCATCACAACACCAAACTTAAATTGTTGCTTGTCCCCAAGCAACTGAAAATCAAACAAGATAAAAAGAAGAGAATATGCAATGAATTCCAAAAACATCTGTGAAGATCAGTATTAATTAGATGAGCGGGGCTTTTACTTTTTGTCTCTGAATAGTTTTGGCATCTCACTTTATCCTTTGAAATTCAGAATGATTGGCTTCTTTAGGAACTTAGAATCCA
>NC_029776.3:93828488-93828703 GCF_000817695.3 Arachis duranensis
TTAGAGGTGTCCAGGGTTCTTAAGCACACTCTTATTTGCCTTGGATCACAACTCTTATTTCTCTCTTTTTTTTTCGATTTTCTTTTTCTCTTTTTTTTTCGGTTTTTTTTTTAATAGAAATGCTTTTTCTTGCTTCAAGAATCATTTTAATGATTTTTCAGATCCTCAGTAACATGTCTCCTTTTTCATCATTCTTTCAAGAGCCAACATTCATA
>NC_029776.3:93831970-93832549 GCF_000817695.3 Arachis duranensis
GGTCTCAGTTTGAGCCTCAGATTCCCATGGTTCCTCATTGGGGAACTCATTGGAGGCCAGTGGACGTCCAGTGAGGTCTTCTTCAGTGGCGTTCACTGCCTCTTCTTCCTCCCAGGATTCGGCCAAATTGATGGCTTTGCACTCTCCTTTTGGATTTTCTTCTGTATTGCTTGGAGAGTACTAGGAGGGAGTTCAGTAATTTTCTTGCTCAGCTGACCCACTTGTCCTTCCAAATTTCTGATGGAGGACCTTGTTTCAGTCATGAAACTTTGAGTGGTTTTGATCAGATCAGAGACCATGGTAGCTAAGTCAGAGGTATTCTGCTTAGAACTCTCTATCTGTTGCTGAGAAGATGATGGAAAAGGCTTGCTATTGCTAAACCTGTTTCTTCCACCATTATTATTGTTGAAACCTTGTTGAGGTCTCTGTTGATCTTTCCATGAAAGGTTTGGATGATTCCTCCATGAAGGATTGTAGGTGTTTCCATAGGGTTCTCCTATGTAATTCACCTCTTCCATTGAAGGGTTCTCAGGATCATAAGCTTCTTCCTCAGATGAAGCCTCCTTAGTACTGCTTGGT
>NC_029776.3:93836179-93845887 GCF_000817695.3 Arachis duranensis
GTGTAGAGACTCTTCTTGGAGTTAAACGCTAGCTTTGGTGCCAGTTTGGGCGTTTAACTCCCATTTGGGTGCCAGTTCCAGCGTTTAACGCTGAGATTTCTTGAGGTGACTTTGAACGCCGGTTTGGGCCATCAAATCTTGGGCAAAGTATGGACTATCATATATTGCTGGAAAGCCCAGGATGTCTACTTTCCAACGCCGTTGAGAGCGCGCCAATTGGGCTTCTGTAGCTCCAGAAAATCCACTTCGAGTGCAGGGAGGTCAGAATCCAACAGCATCTGCAGTCCTTTTTGGCCTCTGAATCAGATTTTTGCTCAGGTCCCTCAATTTCAGCCAGAAAATACCTGAAATCACAGAAAAACACACAAACTCATAGTAAAGTCCAGAAAAGTGAATTTTAGCTAAAAACTAATAAAAATATACTAAAAACTAACTAAAAGATATTAAAAACATACTAAAAATAATGCCAAAAAGTATACAAATTATCCGCTCATCAGACAACCGTTGGGCACATCTCTGTACCACCCTTGATGAGATGCGGGCTGCTTTGGAATTTCAGCGGCAGGAGATTCATCAGCTGCGACAGGACTACAGCTGCCTAAGAGGATCTCATGGAGCACAGCCTGATGGGAGAGATCCCCACCATGGAGATTGAGGTGGTCCAGTTCTTTTCACATTCAATAGTAGTTTGCCATTACTTTAATATATTCCTGTCTTTTGTTATTTTGTCTCGTTTATTGCATGATCCTTTATTAGATAAATTCCTAGGTTCTAGTTTAGTTCTACTATTTTGAAATTTTCTGTTATTTACTTTAATGTTGAAAGGTGTCTCATGTATTGTCCACTGAGCTTGAAATCAAAAAGAAAGAAGAAAAGATGTAGTGCATGAGAAATTGAGTTTAATTTTAAGAGTAGTCTCATTTATCCAAATGTGGTGGTATTTTCTGCGACTCTGAATGCGTGATATGAATAGTGCATATTTAAATTTAAATCAAAGAATGTTGATGTACAAGGAACAGGAATTTAGAGAACTATTATGAATTCTCTGCAATAAGTGAAAGTTTAATCCTTGAAGCAAAAGAAACAGCAAAAGAAAAAAATAAAAGCAAGGTCCAAGGCTCTGAGCATCAATGACTAGGGAGGTCAGACATGATTAAAAGCACAAAGAGTTGTTTCCCTGGTCATATGCTTGTGGTGTGATTATGTCAAGTAATCCTTGAGACAGAAAACTAAGAGTCGAGATCAAATGCATTTAACAGAGTATGCCAAAGGCTTTGAGCACCACTGTCTGGGAGTAACTGAAAGGAAAATCAGAGCTTAAAGAGAGTTCCCCAGTTAAGTGCTTGTGGTGTTTCTGTGTTAAGTGAAGCTTGAGACAAAACATTTAAAATCACGGCTAGACTCAAGGTGCAAAGCACCAAAGAAAAGAGAATAAAAGGAAATTTGCTGTGTTCAAGGATTAAATTGAAATACAAAAGATTAGAGAATTCATAATATTATTCGGATTCTAATTCCGAATGACAATGACATCCTTCTAATTCAAAGGAGAATGGGATGCCAGAACTATTAAGGATTGCAGTTGTAAACCCCACTATAAGAAGAGACATGAGCTTAATCAAACTCTCATTCTCATGCAAATTCACATCCTGGGCCTATGTTAATTTTGGTTGCTTGAGGACAAGCAACAATTCAAGTTTGGTGTTGTGATGCGTGAGCATCTTTCCTATCTTTTCCTAGTGAATTTGCATGAAATTTGTTGAGTTTAATTAAGAATTTATTATCTTTTAGCCACTACAGATGTTACTTTGTGTCTTGTGCAATTCTGTTTATTTTAGGTAGCATTCGGCTGGAATTGATGGAGTTTTCGCAGAGAAAGAGAAGAAGACGACTGATGCTGTCAATCCTGACCTCTCTGCACTCAAATCTGAATAACTTGAGTTACAGAGGTCCAATGGATGTGATTCTAGTGGCATTGGAAAGATAACTTCTAGAGATTTCCAACGATATTTAATAGTCCATACTTCTTCTCCACCAAGTCAGCAAGGGTGGCGCCTAACTTGAGAACTCTCAAGTTAGGCGCCAAGATCAACTAAAGCCATCAACTCAAAGTAGCCAAGGTGGTGCCTAACTTGAGATTTTTCAAGTTAGGCGCCAGGATAAAACAAGAGCGCCCAAGAAGCTCTGCCTAGGTTGCGCCTAACTTGAGATTTCTCAAGTTAGGCGCAATGCTCAACAACAACACGCAAGATAAGTTACTCCTTTCAAGTTAGGCGCATAAGATACTCAAGTAAAGCGCAGTGCTCAAGCAATGCACACCAAAACGCATCAATTAGCAAGACTCCAAGTAAGGTGCATGACAACTCAAGTTAGGCGCATGATCTTCCAGTTCAAGTGGTCCCAGCGTCTGAATTAAGAGTGCTCAAAGATTTAATTAATTATGATTTAAATTTAAATTTTATTTTAAAATAAGAAAAGATATTATTTTAATTTTAGAAAATAGATTTTTAAATTAATTAGGATTAGATATAAAAGGAAGAAACTTTTCTTCTGGGGATTATTCCACCTCATTCCAATTTACAGTTTAAGAGAATCCTAGTTTCCACTCTGAATCATGAGCAACTAAACCTCCACTGTTAAGGTTAGGAGCTCTGTCTATTGTATGGACTGACTCTATTGTTTTTCTATTTTAATTCCTGCATTGATTCATATAATTCAAGAATTGTTTTCATTCTTTATTTTATGTAATTGGGTGGAACAGAAGTATGATCCTCTTTTTAATTGAGTTCTTGTATAACTTGGAAAAGCTCTTTAATTGAACAACAGTTTGAAAAACATATTCTCCTAAATTTCTAATTATCTGCATTTAACGGGATACGTGACATATAATCCTCTTATATTTGGGTAATTAGGATTTCTGTGGCATATAACTAGAATTGAACTTCACCCTCTAATTGGAATTAATTGTCCAAGGAATTGGTAGTTGATGAGAGTTAGAGGAGACTAAAAAGGTGTAAGGAATTAGGGTTTAGTCATATATGGTTTGCCATGAATTAAATCTTGCATGATTAAAATAGTTAATAAGAAAAGTAAATTAGGAAAATAGATAACTTTGAAGCTTTAACTGTTTCTCCATATATTATTCTCAACTTATTTACTACATGTCTTCTAATATTATGAGTTTACTGTTTAATGCTTTTTAAACTCACAAACACCATTTTCTGTTTGTCTAACTAAGTAAATCACTTAACCATTGTTGCTTAGTCCATCAATCCTCACGGGATCGACCCTCATTCACTTGAGGTACTACTTGGTACGACCCGGTGCACTTGCTGGTTAGTTGTGGTTGTAATTTTCGCACCATACAGCTATATCATGGAGGTCTACAAAACAGACGATAGCAGCAACCTCCTTTATTCATGCTGAAATACTAGCGATACATGAAGCAAGTCGCGAGTATTTTTGCCTCAGGAGTTTGATCCAATATATCCTGTCATCATGTGAATTGATTGATCATAAGATAGCTCCAACTGTCCTGTTTGAAGATAATACAGCATGCATTGCTCAACTTAAAGGCAGGTACATCAAAGGTGATAGAACAAAGCATATTTCTCCAAATTCTTCTTCACTCATGATCTTCAAAATCAAGGGACAATTGATGTCCAACAGATCCGCTCATGTGACAATCTGGCAGATTTATTTACAAAGTCACTCCCAAAATCCTCCTTTGAAAGATTGGTACATGAAATTGGGATGCGCCGATTTTGAGACATTAAATGATGTCGATGAGAGGGGAAAATTGTACTCTTTTTTCCTTGGTCAGGTTTTTTTCCCATTGGATTTTTCTTGATAAGGTTTTTAATGAGGCAGTCCCCGTCACAAAGGATATTATACTCTTTTTCTTTCACTAAGGTTTTTTTCCACTGGGTTTTTCTTTAGTAAAGTTTTAATGAGGCATATCCCTAAATGGACATCCAAGGGAGAGTGTTGTGATAATATCAATTAGGTGGATGCCCATTTATGATGGGCGGTTGAATATTCTTAAGAAAAAATGCATTTAATAGACTTTGACAAAGAAACCTTATACATGTATAAATAGGAGGTTAAGCCTCCGTTGAATATACACATCAATAACAATAATCTCCTCTCTTTCTCTATATTATCTTCTCTTTTTCATCTGTTGCTAATATATCATAGTAGTGAATATATAAATTACTTCTATTATTATAATAAGATAATTATATTAGTGAATATCAAAACTATAATCTTCTATTTACATTTTATTTTATATTATATTTTCCTTATTTATTTATTCTACAACAATATATGAGATAGTTTGATTAGACCAACGATTTTTAGATTTTTTTTGTTGAGAAAAAGTATTGATTAGTGGTTAATTTTTTTGGAGAGTTCTATAGTGTAGATAGCAAGAGACATCTAGAGATCTAGATCTAATGTGAATGCGCTGCCATTGGGATGTGTGTGAGAGAATAGGTTCAGCCAAATGGTGGGACCCATGTCAAAAGGCTCTTAGAGTCAAGTGGGTTTAGGTCGTATGTCTTTTCTCTTGTGTGAGAAAGATTTAAAGAAAAATAATCTCTGATTTTTAAGTACGTGGACATTTAAATTCTTAAAGATTTAAAAATATATTTAAATTTGGACACATCGATTCATAAGTCTAATTTGTCTCATTTTAAGAATTCTCTCACGCATACATCTGTATTGACCAGATCAGTATAACGGAAATTTTGTTTGATTTTTTTATTGGATCTAACACATCCAAATAAATATGAGAGATCGATATGTCTAAGTTTTAAAAAAATAAAAAATTTAAATATCTACAGATAGAAAGATCAAAGATTTATTTGTCCTTTTCTCTTTAAAAAAAAATGCATGACTCATAAAGTTATTAAGAAATTCTACTTTAAAAATCAAAAAGAGAAAAAAGAATCATACTTTCCTGTGATTATCACTGTAAGTTGTAATAACCCAATTTATAATTTATCTATTTTATCTATTTGTTTTATTTTAGGTTGAAGACTTATTAAAGACGAATGCTATGGTGTTTGACGAAGATTCTCTCTACACATGTAGATGCTACTTGTTGAGATATGAGAGTGATATGATATAATGTATGAAACAGAAGATAATCATTAGAGTTGGGTGACTCAATACAGTCTAAAATAGCAGTGTTGTAAGTAATGATGTCGCTTTACTTTAGGGCTAAGAGACATTATCAGGAGATAATCAGTAAAACAATTAAAGAGAGATTATGATTTGCTAAATTTTTGGATGAGGGTTAACTAATGTTTTTTTAGAATGTTATTATGTTTTGGGCCTAAATTACAATAAACATAAGTAGTGGTTTAATCTATTAAAAAAACGGGCCTGCTACACATACAAGCCTACAAGCATACAAGTTGGCCCAGTCCAAAGAGAACTCACGCGCATGAAAAGAGATAACATGGCGCGTCAAAATCACGCGCTCAACACTCGAACGGTTACGTATGGCAGACTCTTCCACTTCTTCCACTTCTTCCATTTCTCAAGGCACTTTGAAAACAACGAAACCCTCCCATTTTCGAGCGAAAATAAAAGTTCAAAATATAGAAATCGTTGTTCGAAAACTCCATCAAAACACCATCAAACTCTCCGTGAAGAATCTGAAGAAAAAACAAAGCAACAATACTCAACGTAAGTCCATTAAGATTCCTGTATATTTTACTTTTTCTGCTACGTCATTCTTCTAGGGATTACTATTATTCTTGCTTCTTTGTTACACTGTTCTGAGTTCTACGTCGTTCTTCTAAGTTCTACGTCGTTCTACGTTATTGTTCTAAGTTCTCCTGCTATTTTTGTTGATTTTTGGGGGTTTATTCCGTAGATTCGGGGGTGTAAACTGCTTAACCTTATAATGTGGCTTGATATTGAAGCATGGTTGAGTGATATCTGACTGATATCTATATGGATGTATCTGAATAATATCTATGGGTGTATCTCACTGTAATCAATCGGTGTATCTTGTTGATATCTTTGGGTGTATCTAACTCATATATATGGGTGTATCTTACTGTTATCAATGGGTGTATCTTATTGTTATTAATGGGTGTATCTGAGTCATATATATGGTTGTATATTACTGATATCTTTGGGTGTATTTTTAGTTTCAGAGAAAATGGCAGCAAGAAACCAAACAAAAGACCTTAAATGTGCCACACATCTCTTGAATGATAAGTTCAGAAACATGACTGAGGAGAAGAAGGCGATTGTGAGGGATCTTGGATTCGGTGGGTTGATGCACATCCCACCACTACGGGTGGATCACCAACTCTTAAGGGAGCTGGCAAACAACTTCAAACTTGGGGAGAACAGACTGAAGACAGGATATGGGAGAACAGACTGAAGACAGGATATGGTTCTTTCCAAATAACCCCAAAAAAAATAGGTGATGCGCTTGGCATCAATGCAACAAGTAATTAGCTCAAAATTATAGGTGTATATTAAGTTGTTGCTTGGGTGTATATTAAGTTGATGCTTGGGTGTATTTGAACCGACTTGGATGCTTTGTTGTCTTCCTTTTTGTAGGAGATCTATTTCCTGAGAAAGTTGAGTATAAGAAACTTTTTGATGATGACAAAATAATTTATAGAAGATTCCAGGGTAAGACCCTCAAAAGTCTTACCGATGAAATGATGGAAATCGGTGTTGGCAACGAAGAGGAACGCCTGATGTTCAAGAGGATATTAATCCTCTACATACAGATGGCGTTCCTTTTGCCAACGACGATAAACAAAATATCGCCCGTGCACCTGGCCCCAATTTTTAAGATGGACGGTATATCGGAGAGAAACTGGGGGGCATGTTTTGACCTTCATGGTCAAGGGCATCACAGACTACAAGAAGAAGAAGAAGAAGGCAATTAATGGCTGCCTCTTCGCCCTGATGATAATCTACTTTCATCTTTCAAAAAACAAAGGCAAGAACAGGACTGAAAGACCACCAAAGCCCTGGATTGCCAACTGGACTAAGGAGCAGTTGGTGGAAAGAATGACTGCAGAAAGAAAGAAAATTTTGGTAAGTAAACATAATAAGTTGGGTATATTTTATTTACCCGAATGCTGCTAACTAAAATATCTCATGTTTCAGGGGATTGTGAAGATGGCAGAGACAAGAGAAAAAATGAAAAAAAAAGAAAAAAAAAGAAAAAAAAGCAAAAAATAAAAAAAAACAAAAAAAGGAAGGCAAGCCCAACATCGTCTTCGCAGACAGAAATTACTGACAGTGACACTTCTACCTCTGAGTCTGAGGCTCAAGAAGACTCAGAGGATTCGGGAAGAAAACACCCCGGCAAAAAGGGGAAAAAGTAAGTACCATACTTGGGTATAATTTTTTTTTTCGGTTTGGGTGTATTTTGTTTGTCCACGTTGGGTGTATGTAGCTTATTAAGCAGGGTGTGTTTCGTTTGCTGCGTTGGGTGTATATTGTATATTTAGTTGGGTGTATCTCGTGAATTCGTTTGGGTGTATTTTTAGTATGTTCTAAATGACAATTGTTTGTCTTCCAGAATGGACTCAAGAAAAAGAAAGCAGAGGCAAGAGGAGTCAGATTCTGATTCAGAATCTGAATCTGAACCAAGTGATGAGTAATGTCCTGAAATTAATACTCCTTTCTTTTGGCTTCATTATAAAGATTTCGTGTATTAACTGAAGTGTCTATTATTAACTTATAGGAGCGAAGAATCATCACATGCGGAGAAGGAGAAGAAAAAGAAAAAAACAAAAACAACTCCAAAAAAGTAAGCAATTCTTTGGATAAAATTCTGTGATAAAATTAATTTTTTATTTCTGATTGGTAGTGTTTTTTTTCCACCCAGAACACAACAAAAAAAGAAAAAAGTTGTTGTGGAGGATTCACCTCCTGAAGAAGATCAATACTTTGACGGGTACAGTACCTCGTAAGCTATACTACGGTCTACAATCGTAATTATTTTTGTTAACGTCTTATTTTATGAATGTAGTGAGAGATATGAAATATCAAGTGACGAACTCGATGAATGGCTAAGGAAAAACGTTGATAAATCTGCTGCAGAGGGGTATGTCTTGCTGGGCTGTCTATTTGAGATTTTGGTGTCTTTTGTTTGCTAATAATTGTATCTTGTTTCGCAGGGAGAACCAAGCTGACCTGCGATCGACAGAAGGTCGCTATGTGTCCTCTGAAACGTAAGAAGCTTTATTATTTAATAAAATCTTGTTATCATGATTTGGATGTATTTTGTGGAACCATTTGGGTGTATTTTGTGGATCAAGTTGGGTGTATGTTGTTTACTAAGTTGGATGTATATTTCGTTTGAATAACATGAAATCTGTTTAGACTACCGGCTGTGAACTTGGGAAGTGATGATCCTTCCTCTCAAGGACGCACAGAACAGAGTAGTGTAAACCAGCCGTCACAGAGCATGTAATTTCTCTTTCAAATAACCGTTAGTTTTGTTCTTCTAATACCTTCTACTTCTAATTCTGTATATATTTTTTTTAGAAAAAAAAGCCCTTTATTATTTTATTCAAGAAAAAAAAGGCAGCAAAAAAAAAGCAAAAACTGCAAGTATGTAAGTTCTCAAAAAACAAAGCCCATCTTCTTTTTGAATTGTTCGGGTGTATTTTTTTACCTTCTTTGGGTGTATTTTAGGTTGACTCCAACTGATTCGAATATGATGGTTGTTAGGGAACAAACACCGTCGGAAGCGCTTGCAGTGTGAGTTTTCCAAGAATATTTCAACCTTATAATCTTATTATTTTCAAATACATTGTTAACCTTTCATTTTTATTCTTGTTTAGAGTCCCGATCCAGGTTTTTGTGCCGGCATCCCAACAAACAACCACTGACACAGATTTCGAACCAACCCCTATGCTACAGATTGAAGGGACTAGAGAAACGTAAAAAAATAGTATTGGGTGTATATTTATTTAGGGTTTGGGTGTATATTTGCTAACAGTTTGGGTGTATATTGTTCCTGATCAATTTTTTTTTACGCCATGATTAATTTTGTGTAACTGTGCAGCACTCCTGAAACCCCCAAACAATTTCAAGAAACAACACCCAAGCTTCCCCCAGCTCCAACAAAAATGTAAGTTCATCAGACTAAAATCAATCTTTGCTTATCATCCGTATATTCTTATTCTTACTCTTATTCTTATACATAATGACGCACCGCAGAAGACGCTGCTGCCCTGTTGATGATGGCACGGACAGCAACCTATGTTCCTAAAACAGATCCAGGGATGCCATCATTCAGCCTTGGATTGACAGATTCAAGCCAGGAGGGGGCGTCAACGCAGGAGACAGAAAGGAAAAAATCTCCAGAAACTGCAACTATGCTAGAACAATTAGACAGTTTGGTCCAAAAATTAGCAAGCAGTGCGGCAAAGGGAAAAGACGAAAGTCCACAAATTCAGAGGGAGACTGGGGGAGAAAGTTCTGCAAAGTTTGAAACTCCTGGGGGAATAAATCAAATTCCGGATGATATGAAACAAAAGTGCTACATCTGGGGGACGAGACTGAAGGAAGACGCAAATGGCGATACTGACGAGTATGAGGAGATATGCACTCTGATTGGCCAAGGAGAATACATTTTGATAAGAATGCACCTTGCATCCCTCCAGGCAAAAAGTGATATAGAATCTCAGGTAATATTAGACTAACATTAATGTTTTT
>NC_029776.3:93847102-93848568 GCF_000817695.3 Arachis duranensis
CGTAAATTATAAACTGTTACACCCAACGCAAGTCTAATAATACACCCAAGATTGAATAAAATATACACCCAACTGTCTGTGTTGTATTCAAAATGAATGAATTACATGTACTAAAATATGAAGAAAAATATCAAATGAAATATACGCCCATAACCTGTGAATTTTTACAGCTTTTGTTCAATATGTATCTATATATGTGTCTATATATTAATTGTGAATTATAAAAATACACCCAAAAAGAACAGTGCTTTTACACCCATATTCTATATAACTATACACCCAAAGAGTTATCTCCTGCTGCTGGTACCCTGAACTGATAATTTATAACGTGTCCTTGATATTGGCTGCAATTTGAATGCGCCGCTGATGCAGCATCAAACAGGTTTATCTGAATATAACACTCACACATTAGCTAAACTATTAACGAGAAAAATAAACTCAATCGCCACAAATTTAAAGAACATTACATTTACCTCGCTTAAAACTTTCGTCTTCTTCTTCTTTGTGGCATTTGCAATCTGTTTCTCCAGCTTTGAACCTAGCCTATTTTTTGGACGTCCTCTTGTTCGAATCCTTGGCGGGCTTTGAAGCTCGTTAACGGATTCCAAGTTGGCGTCTTCGTGGGATAAAGAAGATGTCCCCTTCTTTTTGGCTTTTAATGCTTCCATCTCGGCCATGACGTTATCGTACGCACGGTGCAGAATTGCAGTAAGCTCCTCCGATTCGGAGGCAAATTCGCAAATATTTTGCGAACGAAAAACCAATTGGTCGAACCTCTTGCTTCTTGACTCCATTAGTGGCTCGTCGTGGCTGCTCTTGATGTGTGTGTGTCACCTCTTTACCTTCTTGCTCTGAATTGCGCTTGGACTTTCCTAAACTTTGCATGAGTGTGCGCATCTTGAAACTGAGCTTCAATGGAGGATTTGGTTGCACACGGTATGACCGTATGAAAATCTGCAGCATCTGATTCTCTCTCTGCTTGCTCCCTGCTTCCGAGGCAATTATCGTACTGTTTGACGAACTGAATGAGCGAGCTGTTCCGGGTGATGTACTTGTTAAAAAATGAATGCATGCTCTCGCTCCTTTGTGTGCTTCTCATCCCTGTCCAGAAGTGGTGATCCAGATAGATAGGAACCCATATGTGACGGTCTTCGTACAGATCTGCATAATACACCCAAACACAAACTGTAAAATACACCCGAGAGATCGTACAATTTACACCTCTGCTGCAGATTTTAAAAACACATTACCTGAAAGCCACTTGTTGTCCGCAAGACCAAAATTCACCAGAAAATCGTTCCAATTCCTATCGAATGAGTCTTTGCTATGAGAGTTCCAAACAACATGGCTCATTTGTTGTTCGATATCGGCATGTCCCTTGTACCCGTTTAATTTGCTTGGAATCTTCTTCATGATGTGCCAAATACACCAGCGGTGAACTGTTGTTGGCATACAGGCCTCTAAAG
>NC_029776.3:93848777-93849305 GCF_000817695.3 Arachis duranensis
AGTTTGTTACCTGTTTGTATTGTAGGTGGTGTCGAACGAAATGACGTCTTCGAAATACTCACAGGCTGCTCTGCTTCTTGCGTCGGCCCAAAAGGCCAGCTTAATCGATTGATCCTCCTCGAGTTCGAGCTCAAAAAAGAAATTTGGATTCTTCTCTTTCATTCTTAAGAAATATTTCCCGAATTCCTTTGCATCTTCTTGTTCGGAAACATTCCGCACTTCCTTGGTATTGTAATTCCTCACGTCCTTTTCGATAAAATTTAACTCGCGGTGACCCCCGGCAGCCGCAACAAATGATTGGTAGGTTTTGCTTGGTCTGATACCGGCCTCATCATTATTCTCTATCGTACGACGAATGGACATGCTTAGTTCCCTGTGCTGTTTGAGCATCTCTGCTTTGCTTGGACAGCAGGGGTGTGAATAATCCAGCACAACCTTTGAAATGATCCAAGCACCGACATCCTTCAATGTGTGTATATAAATTCTTGCAGGACAGTTTAAACCGGCTGTTGGATTGGTCTTCTCGGT
>NC_029776.3:93849417-93868869 GCF_000817695.3 Arachis duranensis
CCGAACTCTTGTAGAGAAACCTGCAGCCTTGGCGTAGTTCCTGTAAAATTTTTCGGCATCTTCAAGGGTGGTAAAGGTCATTTCGACCTTCGGAACAAGCTCGTCATCAACAACCGAGAGAGGCTGCACAATACACCATGTCAGAACTGTGAATACACCCATAGATATGATTCAAATACACCCAATCATGTCTAATATGATACACCCGAACCGCAACAACTCAACTACAGAATGACCTTTAAAGCCATAAACTGTCAATACACAGGCTGCAGAATACACCATGTCAAAAACTAAAAACACACCCAATCATGTCCAGAAAAGGAGAGGAAAAGATCGATGGAGAAGAATGAGGGAAGACGCGCGAGAAGAAGAACAACCAAATCTCAAAATAACGAAAACGAAGAAGGAAACAAATATTTTAAATTTGGAAGTTAGATATACGCGGGATATTATATAGCGCGTGTAATCAACGTACGTGGAGCAGCACGTATTTTGATTTTATTGTTTAATAAACTTGTAAAGCATACAAGCCCTAATGGCTTGTATGCAGAGCTTTTCCGTAAAAAAAAGGTTAAACTAAATGTTAAACTAAGTTGGGTTGGTTTAGTTGTTAGCTCACTAGTCCGCTTAAACAAAGTGTCGAGGGTTTGAATCCCGCCTTGTGCATGTAGCAACCAATTGGCCAGCAACAAACCCTTAAATGAAGCTCAGTACCGTGGCAGATTAGTCATTGACCTGTCAAATTAGGGGATACCTTGGAAAAAAAAAAGGGATTAGGGGAAGTCATTTAACAAAAAAAAAAAAGTGGATAGTCTCTTTTTAACAATACGATGGTCATGATCATTTTATTCAAATTTCACGTTAGATTCAACTCAATTTTAAACAAAATATTTGGATTTTTTTATTTCAAAAACCAAAACTTCAAATTCAAAATGATTATTTTGTAATCCACCACAAATAATAATGATAATGATAATCATGATCATAATCATAATTTATATTAGTAAAGATAATGATAAATTTTATTACTCAATTAGAAGTTTATTGTCCTATTTTGCACTTTTTTTTAATTTTACATAATCTAAAATATATTTAAGCAAATCCACAATATCTCCCAAAAAAAAATGATCATTCATGTTTATCATTAAATATAACCAATATAATCCCAATTAACTAATCCAATTAAAATTTAATCATATCGACTAAATCATCTATATATCATTAACAAATATACAATCAAACACAAAACAAAACCTTAACAACACAATCTCAATTTTCAACCACAAAAATGTATCTCATCAAGTCAATCTTACTTTTGTTCTATTAGGAAAACTATCGTCGAACACTACAAACATTATCTAATGCCTTCAACTAATGATTTTGCAAGTTCATGGTGACAAAGAAAACTCTTGCTGAAACAACTACTAGTGTAATTTTGTCACTTAATTCTCTGAAAAATTCTTGCAACGTATTACATGAACATGAGATTATTTCATCTTTATTTTAGAAACTAATCACGTATGTTACTAACAATTTCAATTCATTAGAACTAATGTCATTAGACTTATTCATCCCCGGTAACATCTTATTACCAACATTAGGAACTAATGCGAAAAGAAATGTACGAACAATTTTACAATTTAACATTCCTACATCTAATTACAACCCAACTTAAAAGTAAAAAATGTTAATTATATATTCTATTATCTTAGCTGTATAATTACCACTTACGAATAAATTTTATATTATTTTCATTTGTCTTTTATACATAATTTTTTTTGTCTAAAAAATTATTAACCAATTGCCCTTAATGTATTTGTATTTCTCATCATCTTACTTATTTTCAGGGATATTTATAGATACGGATAATTTGATTATCCATTTAAAATTGATCCAACCCAATTATATTGTTTCTAAATTCAATAGGTAATCGAGTACAATCAACTCAGACTTGTTTAAACTCGACCTTAATTGGTTTGAGTATTGGTTTTAAGATCGAAGAATTCGAACCAAACCAATTAATTTAATATTAATTACAAAAATAAAATCTAATAATATATATATACATTTTTATTTATTAACCCAAAATTATTTTAAATTATGATAGTTATTTAAATTTAAATTGATATATTATTATTATTATTATTATTATTATTATTATTATTATTATTGTTGTTGTTGTTGTTGTTGTTACATATTTGTAGTATTTAGAATAATTTTGGGTTAATAAATAAAAATGTATATATATTATTAGATTTTATTTTTTTAATTAATATTAAACTAATTGGATTGGTTTGGATTTTACGATCATAAAACTAATATCTGAATTAATTAAGGTCGGATTTAATCCAAGTCGATTATACTTAATTACCTATTAAATTCAAAAACAATATAATCGAATTGAATCGATTTTAAATGGATAATTGAACTATTCGTATCTGAGACTGAAAACGACTAAACAAGTATGATGATGAGAAATATAAATACATTAAATACAAGTGGTTAACAGTTCTTTAGACAAAAAAATTATGCATAAAAGAGAAATAAAAATAATGTGAAATGTAAGTGGTAATTATACCGCTAAAACAATGGAACATATAATTGACATTCTTTTTAATTTTAAGTTGGGTTGTAATTAGATGTAAAAATATTAGATCGTAAAATTGTTCGTATATTTTTTTTTCGCATTAGTTTCTAATGTTGGTAATAAAATATTGTCGGAATAAAAAAGTCGTGACGACATTAGTTCTAATGAATTGAAATTGTTAGTAACATATGTGGTTGGCTTCTAAAATAAAGATGAAATAACCCACGTTCATGTAACAAGGGTTTTTGGAAAATTCAGTGACAAAATTGTACTAGTAGTTATTTAAGCAAGGATTTTTTTTTTTTGCCATGAACTTGCAAAATCATTAGTTAAAGACATTTGGTAATGTATGTAGTGTCCGATGATGATTTTTCTAATAAAAGAGAAGTAAGATAGACTTGTTGAGATATATTGTCGTAGTTAAAATTTGAGATTGTGTTGCTAGAGTTTTATTTTTTGTTTGATTGCATATTTGTCGATATGTAGATAGTTTATGGTGTAAATTTTTTTAGTCGATATGATCAAATTTTAATTGGATTAGTTAATGGGATAAACATTATATTGGTCATATTTAATGATAGGCATGGATAATAATTTTTTTGGGGGAGATATTATAGATTTGTTTAAATATATTTTAGATTATGTAAAATTAAGAAAGGTGTAAAATAGGGTAATAAACTATTAATTGAATAATACAATTTATCATTATCATTACTAATATAAATTATGATTATGATCATGATTATGATTATTATTTGTGGCGGGATTTTTTATATTTTTTGGTATATTTTTTTATATTATATAATATTTTTTTAATATCCTATATTTTAGTATGGTATAATTTTTTACTATTATAATAAAAATTAATATTTATTTATTTATTAACTTAAAAATAACATATAAAAATTAATAAGTTAAGTAATTTTTTTTATTACAAAATTTTTATTAATATTTATATAGGTTGATTTTGCATTAAATTTAATAGTTCAAATTTTATTTATAGATAGAACTCAATTTACCAGTAAATCGAAACAAACTCATTCGAATTATAATTAGAATTCCTCAAGTACTAATTCGAATCAACTAGAATTTTTTAATCAGGTTGATTCGAACTTCTTCTTGCATAATTTGAATCAGTCTTATTCGAACTACTAAGACTGTAAACTCCCTTACTAATTTGAAGATGTTTAATTTGAATTACTAAATTTTTTAATTCGAATTTTTCGTTTAGCTTAATTATGTAAAATCTTATGCAAGTTGGTTTAATACTGTCATTTATCCTAATTTAGATATTTGTTAGAGAGATTATCCCTAATTTTTATTTTTGTTTTTCCCTAAATTCCTTTTATAAACTAAACCACTACTTGTGTTTACTGTAATAAAAATCTAGGTCCAAAACATAATAACATTCTAAAAAAATATTAGTTAATTCTTTCTCAAAAATTACCAAATTATAATTTCTTTTTAGGGAAAAGCTCTGCATACAAGCCATTAGGGCTTATGCTTTACAAGTTCATTAAATAATAAAATCAAATTACGCGCTGCTCCACGTACGACGCGCTACATCCCTTCTTCTTCTCCTTCTTTTTCGATCGTTCTTTTCTCCTCTTTTCTCACTGGTTTGTTCTTCGTCGTTGACGTTAGTTTCTCCACATACTGTTACGGCACGTTTTCATTGCACCTTCTTCTTCTTATTGCTGCACGTTCTTCTTCCTCTTCCTCTTCTTCTTCTTCTTTTCTTTTGTTTCTTGCCTTCTCTTTCTCCTTCTTCATTTACGTGCTTTTATCTCTGTTTTCTTTCTTCGTTATTCTCGATTTCTATTGTTTTTTGACATCAAGCTCTGAAATCGTTTTTGAAAAAGAAGAAGTAGCAGAAGACGAGGAGGAGAAAGAGAAAGAGTTCTGAATTATGCATGATTTTGGGTGTATTTCTTTAAATCCTTTGGGTGTATTTTCTGTAATCTTTTAGGTGTATTTCTATAATCGTTTGGGTGAATTCCTGTAACCGTTTGGGTGTATTTCTGTAATCTCTTGGGTGTATTTTATGTAATCGTTTGGGTGTATTTCTGTAATGCTTGCCATTTTTTCTGAAATGAAAAATACACCCATAGATATCAGTAAGATACACCCATAGATATGAGTCAGATACACCCATAGATATCAGTCAGATATCACTCAAATACACCCAAAGGGTTACAGAAAATACACCCAAAGGATTTAAGAAGATACACCCAAAATTCGTTGAAGTACATGCATAATTCAGAACTCTTTCTCTTTCTCCTCCTCATCTTCTGCTGCTTCTTCTTCTTCAAAAACGATTTTACCATGAAAAATCGAAAAAAACGAGAAAACAGAGAGAAAAGACGTAAATGAAGAAGAAGAAGAAGAAGAGGAGGAAAACGAGGAAGAAGAACGTGCAGAAACGAAAGAAAAGGAGAAGAAGAAGAAGAGTAAGAGGAAGAAGAACGTACAGCAAGAAGAATAAGAAGAATTTCAGAAACCATGAAAATCGAAAAAAAAAACGAAGAAGAAGAAGAAGAAGAAGAAGAAGAAGAAGAAGAAGAGGAAGAGGAAGAGGAAGAGGAAGAGGAAGAAGACGAAGGTGAAGAAGAAGAAGAAGAGAAGAAGAAGAAGAAGAAGACGAAGAGGAACCGTTTGAGTGGGGCGCGTGTAGTTACGCTCCATTCAAAGTGAGTTAATGCGCATATTAATGAAGTTTGGATTGATAACTTGTAAAACTTGTACGGCCTTTTTACTTGTATGTGTAGCAGACCCCTTCTTTTTAATTATTCTATTAATTATCTACTGATAATGTCTTAGCACTAAAACAAAGCCACATCATTACTTGTAAGTTGTAACACTGTTGTTCTAAACTGTATTGAATCCTATAATTCTAATAATTGTCTTCCGTCACATTTAAATGTAAGTAATATCGTACCACTTTTAATATCTCCACAAATGACATCTACTTATAGTTCTACCCCATATCACTCGTCTATGTTAAATATGTAATTAGGTATTAATTTTTCAAGTGGTTGCGTACTTATGTGTAAAAAGTCAGGTACAGTTAAAAGTTGAGATTCCTTAAATGAAATTTTAGTCAATTAAATTATTTAACAATTATTAATTGAATTTTTACTAAATAAAAAATAATTCTGTAAAAAAAAAAGTTTATAAAAAGTAATAAAAATCTAGACGTGTAAATGCAGTAGCAAATTTCTGGGAGTTGAGTCACCAAAAAAATTTCTGGGGGTTGGGAGGTGGCTGTTATTCAGAATTCAGAAGGAGAATCAACAATGCTGTATGCAACAAGGTTTAGGTATTCTGTTCGTCAAATCCCTAATCTTGTTCCACTCTCTACTCTCCCTCCTTCCTGTTCATGGACAAGCCTTCACTTTCATTCTCAGCCTCCATCCCTTCGTGAAGTTGACGATGCTGTTGATTCCTTCACTCGCATGCTCTCTATGCGTCGCCCTCCATCCATCATCCAATTCACCAAGATTTTGGGATCTCTTGCCAAGACCAACCATTTCCCCACCGCCATTTCCCTTTTTCAGCAATTGCAAGCCAGAGGAATCGCTCCCAATTTATTTACTTTGAATATCCTAATCAATTGTTGCTGCGGCATGGGTCGTATGACGCTTGCTTTCTCTGTATTGGCCAAGATTTTCAGAATGGATTATCAACCTAATACGGTAACATTGACAACAATCCTGAAAGGTCTCTATCTCTGTGGTAGTGTTGAAAAAGCAGTGCGCTTTCATGACAGAGTGCTGGCTCATGGATTTCACTTTAATCAAGTCACTTATGGGACCTTGATCAATGGGCTCTGTAAGACCGGGCACACATCAGCTGCTATTCAAATGTTGAGAAAGATCCCACGGTATGCCATTGCTCTTAATGTCTTCATGTACAACACAATTATCGATAGCCTCTGCAAGGATACACTTGTAAGTCAGGCTTTTCATTTATTCTCTGAAATGCTTGCTAAGGGAATTTCTCCCGATGTTATCACATACAATTCTCTCATTTTTGGATTGTGTCTTGAGGGTCAATATAAGGAAGCCATTGATTTGTTAAGTGATATGGTGCTTAGAAACATTACTCCTAATGTTTATACCTATAATACTTTGATTGATGGGCTATGCAAGGAAGGAAAGATCAAAGATGCTAAGAGTGTATTGGCTGTAATGGCAAAACATGGTGTGAAACCAGATGTGGTTACTTATACCAGCTTAATGGATGGATATTGTTTGGTTAATCAAGTAAATAAGGCAAAATATTTATTCAACACAATGGCTGAGAATAAAGTGTTTCCTAATGTTCAGAGTTACAATATCATGATTAATGGCTTTTGTAAAAGTAAAATGATCGATGAGGCCTTGAATCTCTTCGAAGAGATGCATCGCAAGAACTTGGTTCCAAATACTATAACTTTTAGTATTCTTATTGATGGCTTGTGCAAATCAGGGAGAATATCTTGTGCTTCCTTACTTCTTGTTGAGATGCATGATAAAGGTCAACCTGCTAATATAATCACATACAGTTCCTTTCTTGATGCTTTATGCAAAAACCATCATGTTGACAAAGCACTTGTTTTATTCAACACGATTAAAGATCAAGGCATTCGCCCAAATATATGGTCATACAACATACTTATTGATGGTTTGTGCAAAAGTGGAAGACTTAAAAATGCAAAAGAGATATTTCAAGATCTTTCCATTGAAGGCTATCATCCAGATGTGTGGACACACACCATTATGATCAATGGGCTTTGCAAAGAGGGCCTGCCTCATGAAGCATTGGCTTTCTTGTCAAAAATGGAAGACAACGGTTGCTTACCAAATGCTGTGACTTATGAAATAATCATTCGTGCTCTGTTTGAAAAAGGTGAAAATGATATCGCGGAGAAACTTCTTCGTGAAATGATATCTAGAGGCCTATTGCAAGGATAAAAGTAGGTGAGATTGTTCTTGTTAGACATCATAAAATGTTGTTTGTATCACTTTCTTTTTAACTTGTGTTTTGTTACCTTCTTCCTAATCATCTATCCATTCCATATTATTGATGCTTCTGTTTCTTTCTCTACATGATGGTGATTCTTTGTTGTGTTAGCTACACTTGGATATTTTCAGTCATTGCTTATTTTATGGCTTTTTGTGTCAAGGTGGTTGTCACATGTGTCTTGTGGGGATATATTGTTATTTCCTTTTTTATTATATTTGTGCTTTGATGTTAAGTTATTCCTAACTAAGTTTGTTTTGATTTCTTCGTTCAAAGAGAATCACTTGTTAAGTTTCTCTACACTCTTGTTATTGTCTTCCATTCTTTCATTTTCCCATGCAGCAATATACTTGCTGATGTAGCCATCTAATGTATTTTGGATCATGTTTCCAAAATTATTTCGCAAACATCTTCTCATTTTCTGTGTTCATGCAGTTGCCTTGCCCTATAAGGCTGTACCTGAGGCATATTGTACAAATGCGATTAACTTTAACAAAACAAGATCATTAATTTTCTTCTCATAATAGAATAAATAAATGTTTGAAGGGGAGCCTTGTTGTAACGGTTGAGTTGTCTCAGTGTGACCTCAAGGTCACGGGTTCAAGCTGTGGAAACAGCCACTAATGTAATTATCAGGTTATAGAATAAATGAATGTTTCTTTTGATTCAAGGTCCAAATATCCGTGGCTAACAAAAATCAAGCTTTGATTGAACTACTACTTGGCATATATGAGACAGTTTGCTTCCTAATATTTAATGTATGTGTCCACTTTATATGAAGCTTCATCCAACTTTTTCACATTCCGGTTATTCTATATTTATTATTTTATTTTGATCTGATAACTGCATCTTATCATTTATAGATAGAAATGCAGAATTAGAGACAAGAACCTGATACACATGTTTATCTGTAGTTTTTTTTTTTACCTCAAGTATTTCATAGTTTACTGTTAGATTCTGACATTTCAATTTGCTAATTGGACTTTCCAAAACTATGTAGTCATTCAAATAAATTGTAACAATATTTGGCTGTACTGTTAAACTGCTCGAGTATTAGATGCCAGTGAGTGTAAAATAATCATGTTCCTCTTTTCTTTCTTTTAAATTGTTGCTGTCATTTATGAAAAGTTTGTTATTTTCAAAACAATAGGTGATCATTCTTCTTTTTTTAAAATTGTTGCTGTCATTTACGAAAAGTTTGTTATGAGCTTTAATAGGCAACATAATCATTTCATCCCACTAGTAGCTAAATACAAGTTACTTTGGGTGGAATATAAAAATAGCAATGCGAGTCACATTGAAACAAATACACACCCTTGTGATTATTTTCTCATCCACATTCTGCTGAGTGCTGATTGCCTTTTCAGGTCACAATACCATTAGGATTTTACGAAAAATGTCCTGTTTCTGTCTCCTTGATAGCTCGGCATGGTAATGATTGCTTTCTACTGGGCACACTACGAACCATGTATTCTACGCTCCAAGAGCTGGTTGACATTTCTGCCAAAAGTAAAGCACCAAGAAATGCTGTCACTAGGGAAGAATCTGCTGAAATTGCGAAAGAAAAGGTATTTCTGCAACTGTGTTAGATAAATTCAGCACTTTATGAGTTCTGATATAATTATGCAACATGGCTTGCACATTTTACGACATCATCTTTGGCTAAAATTCAGCTGCTATAAACCATGCTTATCTTTCATTTGAATCCATGTACATTAAACACTGAATTTTCTTTCTTTCTTCTTCTTGCATTATTATTATTACTATTTTGTTAATTTATTTTTAACTTTTTTTTTTCAGTTTGTTACTTAATCAGGGAAATCAAGGTTACAAAGACAAGTGGCAGAAAGCCATTGGATTTTATTCAGAAACCATAAAACTAAGCAGCAACAATGCAACATACGACAGTAATAGGTCCCAAGCTTATCTAGAACTTGGAAGGTAGCATATCGTTCTTGCCTTTCACTTCTCAAAAGTTATTTAGCAAAAGTATACTTTTTGTCCCTGAAGTTTGACAAAAGTTTCAAAAATACCTCTAAGTTTTATTTTGTTTCAATTTTGTCCCAAAAGTTTTCGATTTGCATCAATTTCACAAGAAACTCAACACAAGCAAATCAAGCATAATTTTTATGCATTATTGTTAGATTGGTCTTAAATTTTTTGAAAATTCAACCGTCGAAGGTATATTTGATGCAAATAAAAAACTTTTGGGACAAAATTGAAACAAAATAAAACTTAAGAGTATTTTTGAAACTTTTTCCAAACTTCAAGGACAAAAAGTATACTTCACTCTTTATTTTATTATTATCTTTTAACTTTTTATGCAGTTACCTCCAAGCTGAGGCAGATTGTACAAAAGCAATTAACCTTGACAAAAAGGTGATCTACCTCTATAAATAATCCTGAACTTGGATAATTATGAAAGTTCTGTGATGATTGATTTTCTTGTCATGAAGACAAACAACTTTTGCTTATAATCCAAAGTCCAAATATCATGAGTCTGCTTCTTATGAAGCTCCTTCAAACTTAGGTTCAGATTCTTGCATATTCTATACTTCCTTGGATCTAGTAGCTGTGCAGAATTTTATTATTTATTGATATTAATTCCCTGTCTTTTTTTTTTCCCGCAGAATGTCAAAGTGTATTTTAGAAGAGGTAGAGCTAGAGAGATGCTTGGCTACTATACCGATGCAATTGATGGTAAGATCTTTCATTCAGTTCAGACTTGTGTGCGACAAGTATCTGCACAGGCTACTATATTTCCTTGTTTGCATCTTTGTTCGATTGTTGCTCTTATTTTCATATGAAAGTTTCAGAACTTTCTAAATCATAGGTGAACTATTTTTCTTTGCAGATTTTCAACATGCCTTGGTACTTGAACTAACCAACAAAATGGCATCCTCCGCCGCCGAAAGATTGAGGAAACTATTCCAGTAGATATATCATTCTGTCCACTATATGTGATGGCTTCGGTAAGTCGTCATCGGCTGCCGAATGCTTCCAGAAACATGAAGGTTTTGAACCTACTCATTTCTTGTTATAGTATTCATACAACATTGTGTTAGGTGGTGTCAGCAAAATTATACTTATTCTTTTTCCTTAAGGGAAGAAAAGCTAGTATTGTTCAAGTTAGACATCACTAGTGTAATTGCCAAAAGTAATATAAGGTCATTAGGATTGTAATGTACTACAAGTGATGTGAGGTACAGTGCTCATGACTAAAGCTCAATATTTTGATTTTGAGATCATTGGTCTTCGAATTTTACAATAAAAGCACTCACTATTGATGTTTGAAGGTGTCTTACTACCTTGTGGTAAGTTCTCAAATGCCTAATTTTTATATTAGTATTTTTTATCTTATAGATATCTCTATAAAATTTCATGCTATTTAAAAATCATTTGATGTATCTATTTGTACCACTATATATAATGTATATATAATAACGTGAGTTGAAAGGATGTAATTTTGTCCCACGTGAAAGGCTCTTTTATCGTATATATTCATAAAAAATTAAAAATACCTTGTGCTGTTTATAAAACTTGCACTCAGTTAGAATATAAATATTTGTCATTTTAACTATTATTATTATTATTATTATTATTATTATTATTATTATTATTATTATACATTTGTCAAAAATAAAAAAGTGGATACACTAGTATATATAAAATCAATGTAATATAATTGTTTGAAACGTAAATATATAAAACTTGTTCAATTACACATTTATTCATATCCAATTTTAGCAAAATTCGGTATTAAATTATTGCTGTTATGAATTTAAAATAATTCAACTGTAATTTAAGTGTAGTCTTATCAAAGTTCAAACAATTTTGCAATAGTTTGTTATAAAAATAAAATTATAAACAAAAAATACCAAGGATATGACATGAAAACATTCGGATATCAGATACCATATTGATTTATAATTTTTTTTTAGATTGTTTTTATCCTAGTTGGTTACACCACTAATTACTAATTAGTCCTTTGTACTTTTTCTTTTCATAAAGCGGACTCTGATAGGCATGTCTTAGAAACGAATCATGTGGCATTTTTAAATTTTAATATCCTCTCAGCACTTGGTGATGAAACCTTCAAATAAAAAGTGCACTTTTATGCATTATATAGGATTCAAAGGATATTCATTTTCTACGGGCTACGCATGTATGATGCAATTGCCATATATTACCTCAAGTGCCAAATAATTAGGTATCTCTCCAAATGCTCCAATCTCATCTAATATTTTCTTGTATTCTTAGAAAATGGATGGTAGTGGAAAGTGGCATGTGTTGTATTTGGTTCAAGGACATCTAAATTTGGAGCATCCTTTGTTGTATTTGGTTCTCGAGGACAATTAAACTTCTATGGATTTAATACTAGAACAATTAAACCCCTAAAAAACGATAATATTTTGCTGATTATGCTATCAAATAATTGTTTGACACAATAACAGTTAACGTTATACACAGGATAGATCCATTAAGACTTAACAAAGGTTAACAAAGGAATCCGAAAATCTAACCGAATAAATTAATAGAAGCCACAATGTCAATTTTATTGAGTTAAAAGACGAATTGCCATTTAGGTAAATGGTTAAGTACGGAGTGAAGTTTTACTCTTAGAAACTAAAAGTAATATCCTCAAAATAAAGAAAATAAAAATCTAGAAAGTAAATTGTTGGATTCAATGATTCAAAAAGCACTCTCGTTAATTTTCGTTATAGAGTTCTAGTCTAGACATGTAAACGCAGTAGCAAATTTCTCTTAGCTGGGAGGTGGCTGTTATTCAGATTCAGAAGGAGAATCAACAATGTTGTATGCAACAAGGTTTAGGTATTCTGTTCGTCAAATCCCTAATTTTGTTCCACTCTCTACTCTCCCTCCTTCCTGTTCCTGTTCATGGACAAGCCTTCACTTTCATTCTCAGCCTCCATCCCTTCGTGAAGTTGACGATGCTGTTGATTCCTTCACTCGCATGCTCTCTATGCGTCGTACTCCTCCCATCCTTCAATTTAACAAGATTTTGGGATCCCTTTCCAAGACGAAGCATTTCCACGCCGCCATTTCCCTTTTTCAACAATTGCAAGCCAGAGGAATTGCGCCCAGCATAGTCACTTTGAATATCTTAATCAATTGTTGCTGCGGCATGGGTCGGATCACTCTCGCTTTCTCTGTATTCGCCAAGATTCTCAAGATGAGTTTTCAGCCTGATACCGTAACTTTGAATACACTCATTAAAGGTCTCTGTCTCTGTGGTAAGGTTGAAAAAGCACTGCACCTTCACGACACAATGCTGGGTCAAGGATTTCAGTTTAATCAAGTTACTTATGGGACCTTGATCAATGGGCTCTGTAAGATCGGACACACATCGGCAGCTGTTCAAGTGTTGAGAAAGATCCCACGGCATGGAATTGTTCCTAATGTCGTCATGTACAGTGCAATTATTGATAGCCTCTGCAAGGTTACCCTTTTAAATGATGCTTTTCATTTATTCTCTGAAATGCTTGCTAAGGGAATTTCTCCCAATGTCATCACTTACAACACTCTAATTTATGGATTGTGCCTTGCGGGTCAACTCAAGGAAGCCATTGATTTAGTAAATCATATGATGCTGAAAAACATTACTCCAAATGCTTCTACCTATAATATTTTGGTTGATGGACTATGCAAGGAAGGAAAGATCAAAGATGCTAAGAATGTGTTGGCTGTGATGACAAAACATGGTGTGAAACCAGATGTGTTTACTTATAACAGCTTAATGGATGGATATTGTTTGGTTAATCAGGTAAATAAGGCAAAATATGTATTCAACACAATGGCCAAGAATAGAGTGTTTCCTGACGTTCGGAGTTACAATATCATGATTAATGGCTTTTGCAAAAGTAGAATGATCGATGACGCCTTGAATCTCTTCGAAGAGATGCATCGCAGAAACTTGGTTCCTAACACAGTAACTTACAATACTCTAATTGATGGCTTGGGAAAATCAAAGAGAATCCTTTGTGCCTTGGAGCTTCTTGAAAAGATGCATGATCGAAGTCAACCCGCTAATATAGTCACTTACAGTTCCTTGATGGATGCTTTGTTCAATATCAAACAACATGACAAGGCACTTATGTTATTCAATCAAATGAAAGAGAGTGGCATTGATCCAGATATATATACATACAACATACTTATAGATGGCCTGTGCAAAAGTGGAAGACTTGAAAATGCAAAAGAGATTTTTCAAGATCTTTCCATTAAAGGCTATTGTCCAGATGTGAGAACATACACTATTATGATAAATGGGCTTTGCAAAGAGGGCCTACTTCATGAAGCATTGGCTTTCTTGTCAAAAATGGAAGACAATGGTTGCTTACCAAATGCTATGACTTATGAAACAATCATTCGTGCTCTGTTTGAAAGAGGTGAAAATGATAACGCGGAGAAACTTCTTCGTGAAATGATATCTAAAGGCCTGTTGCAAGAATAAAAGATGGTGAGATTCTTCTGGTTAGACATCACAAAATGTTGTTTGTATCTCTTTATTTATAACTTGTGTTTTGTTCTCGATCATCTTTCGATTCCATATTAATGCTTTTAGATCTTCACATGATTGTGATTCTTTATTCTGCTTTACCCACACCTAAGTGTTTTCTTTGTCGTTGCTTATTTTATGGCATTTTCGGTGACTAGATGGCTGTTATATGTAGCTTGTCGGATCTATCATTATTTCCTTTTTTATTTTTGTAATTATATATGTGCATTGATGTTAATTTATTTTTAAGCTGAAATGGTTGTGATTTTCATCATTCAAAGGGAATCCTTGTTAGTTGTGAAGCTTCCTTGTACACTTATTGTCTTTCGAATCTCATTAAAGCTAAAATATTGTGTTAAGAAACATTTATGTGATCAAATCTGGTTTTAATGAAACAATTATGGTAATTTTATATGATTGGAATTGTTCAGTAGAGAGTATTTTCATTTGTTAGCTGAGCTAAACTTGTAGGTTGATGGCTTGATAACTTTCATCTTTATGCTGGCTCTACCATAGATCAATTGATTCATTTGAAACGTTCTTGGAGTTATCATGAAAAACGTTGGTCCATTTGTTTGTTGTTTTTCTCTTTTACAAAAATAATGACATTAAAAATTTTGAAAAAATGGCATTTATGATTGTCTTTTTTATTTTTTATTTTTTATTTTTTGAAGGTATAAATAGAAAATAACTAGTTTACAAGGGCAAGGAATAGCAGAAAGCCATTGGATTTTATTCAGATGCCATTAAACTAAGCAGCAAGAATGCAACATACTACAGTAATAGGACCCAAGCATCTAAGTCTTTATGTACTGGAAAGCATCTAAGTCTAGTAGGTAGACACTGAATATTACTGGCTTAGACTATACGAGATATAGATATTACATTGATCATATTGGATTGAAAATTTGAAATGGCTTGACATTCACAAGTTCATTTCCCTGACATGCACATATGCAGTTGAGCGGTGTTAAGGTAGTTCGAGGCAGGTGTTGTGCAGCTGTTTGTGTAAGATCAAGCTTTGCACTTTTAGTTTTGTTCCATTTATATCTTTGTACCCTTTATTGCTGAGATTGTTAATTTATCCATTACTGGCATTTATTTTTGTACTTAAAGATTGATTAATAAATGTGATGATAGTTGCTGAATGACAATTTTAAGTGCATTTAGGTGAGGGAATGATGAGGAGTTATGTGAATGCATTGTGGATATCAAAGATTGGGGAAGTGTTATACATCACATGCTGCTGCTGCAGCTGGAATTGACATATAATTCATAGTCGATGCATTGCTTATAACAAGTGAAGGCCTTGTCCAGATAAATGTCTTGTGAATTGTGGTTTGTAACAATGTTTGGGTTAAAATCTGAATTCCAACGCCCACTTAGTTGAAACAGTGCTTTTAGCTCGTGTTTGTTACCTCTGCGTATTTTTTGCTTCATAAATATGCAACACAAAGTTATACTGATAAATTTTTGCGCATGAATGTTCAAAATATCAAATATAGGCCTTGGATTCTGAATTATTTTGGAGTATTTGCAAGGATCAATTTCACTTCAACCTGTTTTTATTTATTTATTTAATTAATTAATAAATTCTAAGCCATGGTCAAAAGTCAAAATAGAATAAACTGTTCTTTATTTGATATTGCTAAAAATGTTTTTCCTTTCATGAATGTTGGCCCTCATACACGAATGTTAAAAATGCATTAAGCATTCGGTACTAACATCTTCATGAACAACTGACGTCCTTTTTCTCAATGAGTTTGATAAATTTTCAAACACTTTCCTCATGAAACATTGAAACTGCACCTCTGCAATTTTGAAGTACTCAAATTTTAGTATAGAATTGTCATTTAATAAAGACACCTATTATAAAGATGTCAAAAACATCTCATAAAGATATTTGCTTAAATTTTGAGTTATATGTTTAGTCACATTTTAAATAAAAGATAATACTTTTATAACATACTAAAATCAAACCCTACAATCACTGTCCAATGGCTAAAAGAAGCATTCTCACATGAAGATAATTTAAAATCTTCCTTGGAGTATCCACCTTTAATAAAAACATGAACAATCAAAATAATCCCTTCAACGCCATAGTGAAAATTCTTTATTTGTAGATTCACCTTTTCGAACATCACATTCTTAATTCTGAGTTATTTTAATATGTGCACTCTTGAATGTTTCTTGAATTTAAACAGAAGGATGATGAATCTTTTCCTTGTTTGATCAAAAGAAATTTCCACAAAAGAAATAA
Organism: Arachis duranensis; assembly: GCF_000817695.3. Classification (NCBI taxonomy): domain Eukaryota; kingdom Viridiplantae; phylum Streptophyta; class Magnoliopsida; order Fabales; family Fabaceae; genus Arachis; species Arachis duranensis. The sequence goes on from NC_029776.3 coordinate 93,865,789, forward strand.
TAGAAATGTTACCTGTAGATGTTTATACTTCTTGTGACAAGCTGGCATTATAAGACCATTCACAATCCAAGCTGCTACCTCAAGTTCTTCATGAGGAAAACTCTCCATTTTGATCACAATCCTGTGATATCTACTAGCTAAGGACTGAAAATGATAACAGGCCAATGATGCTAAAATAATGACACGAAAAAAGTTTTATGCGTAAAGAGAATGCCGTGGCTAAACTGATAGGCAACTATACTAATGCTACTGAAAATAGAATAATACAAACAAATCATAAAACAACAATTGAATTTTGTAAATAAAACCAGTGAATTCCTAATTTGATAATCTAATAATCCCTCTTTTCCTTTCGCATCATAATACACCAAAGAACTTTCATAATAATTAGTCTAGCTAAGAAATTTACATCAGAAGAATTCATTAGTAACCGTGATTGAATATTATACCTTTCTCAATATACTAATTGACCTTGAAGAAACTAAAGGACAAAAGATTGCAAAACTACAAAACAGTTTAGGGTCAGCAAGATGAAGCCCACGCTGCAATTATAATAGGAAAGCAACAAAACTAGCAATTGAGCAAGTGTTATAGTAATTAAAGACGTTCATGTTGTAGACAACACCAAGCTAGAGTTACTAAAATGAGGAGCTGGAGATAGGTCTAGACTTTTGTCTTAAAATAGTACATTTTACTGTCAAAAGTGAAATCATGAAAAAAAAAAGGAATTACTTTAGCTAGAAGTTCCAAATACATTTTGCACATAAAATTTTCACCCAGGAAATCATGTGATATTTTTAAATAGTCAATTTAAAAAAAGAAGTGCACTTTTACCTTTTTGTTTTTGTTTCAAGAATAATGTTATGTCATCTATCACTTGAAATTTAAATTACAAAAAGTAAAAGAAATGTGGGAAATGAAAATTATAAAGTGATTCTTCATGGAATAGAATTAATGATTATTTGCAAAAAGAGTAGAAAATTCCTCATCTAAGCAAACATATAGCAAATGCTACTAAGTGCTAACACAGTTTTGGATGCAATGTCAAACCATCAAGTAACAAGTCAGAGTAAGAAATTCAACAGGAGAAAACATTATGTCAAAAGTCCATATACCAATGGGATGAACTACTCAGTTACTAACAAATAGCAGCATATATTCATTGTTTTTCATTTCATAATTGTCTATGAGAAGCAATTCATTTAATTTCTGATAACACAGATTGAAGTAGAAGAGTTGAAGAAAAGTGCTCAGCAATTGAAAATGAGAATCAAGGTAGGATTAAAGAGGCAGAAGAAGCACAACTTTTAAAGAGAAAAATGATATATTGACGCAGAGATAAACATGAATAATATAAATTCAGTATCTGCCTACTATACTCGAGTAAAACCCCATAATGGCCCCTCAGATTGAGGCCGTGCACCAATGTTACCCCTGACTTTTGAAATGTTCTAATTGCGCCCTTCAGATTGAGCTCCGTGCGAAATCCTGGTCCCTCCCCCTAATTCCGGCGTGACTCAGCAGCCGGAGCGCTGAGCTGGCTGCTTATGGTCCACGTAGGCAGCCTTAAACGGCTAGCTGATGTGGACTATCATCAAAGAATCTTCGAATTCCCTGAATTAGTCCCTGGTACCAATTATAAACCCTAAGTTGTTCTTCCCTCTTTCTGTGTGAATTCGTTCGTCCTGAAGCTCTTCTTCCCTCATCCTCTTATTCTTCTTCTGAGTCCTCTCCCTCCATGAGTGACAGTCACGCTTCTCGAAGGTCGAATCGCTCATCTGCGACTGAAAACTGGAGAGGGAACAATGTGCGTAGCCGGCGATCAGCACTTCCAGAGTGGTGTGGTTGTGGGTGCAGGCCCGTCCTTCGGTGGTCAGGGACGGAGAGTCATCCTAATAAGCCGTTCTTTGGGTGTCCAAATTATAACGTGAGTGAAATTACTGGCTGAAATTTATAGTGTTAGTTAGTTGAGGTAGTTGTTTGATAAGGTTGATGCATATTTACAGACTAGTGGAAAGAATTGGTGTGGGTTATTTGTCTGGGCAGATTCGGTACAGGATGAGGTGCCGCTGAAGTCTGATGAAGAAGATGAGCATGTTGGGATGAAGATGAACATTGCATGGAAGGTGGGCAAACTGGAAGCAGATCTGAGAAATGTAAAGCTGATGGTCCAAGTGCTTGGTTTAGGGATATTCATGTTATTTGTGTTTGTGTTGATGTTGATGTTGAAGGTTTGATTAGGCTGAGAGCTGAAACACAGAACCAGTGTAATTCAGTTTAAGAACAATGTAACTGACATTAGATTGTTTTTGATATATTGAATGACTATTTGGTTTTGTTTTTGTAAACATAATTGATATGGATAACCAACAGTAGTAAAAGCTTACATAAGGCACAATTCATAACTGAATGACAATAAAAAATAGTTCATATAAAATTCTGCAATAATACATTGATGACAATAACAAGCCAAAAAATTCTGAGCATTCTTTCAGCTAGATTCCAGCAACTTAGTATTTAAAAGTTGCAGAGGTGTCTATAAATCACCATGACCAAAACAAAAGAGACTAAGATAATTGTTTCACAAAATATTACAACCTTTCATAATTTCAACCTAAAGCTATGATGATAATCACTCCTTTCTTGGCGGTTTGAACCCTGGGGTGGGTACAAACTTGAGGAAGTTGGCGAGCCTTGCTGCAGTTGCCTCACTAGCTCCCTCCATTGGATTGAATGATGCAGAGCCAGTTGGAGTAGGTGACCTTCTTCTAAGTGGCAGTTTCCCAGGTCTTGTAGGTGTGTTCCTGTTTTGTTCATGCTCCTGCAATGCAAACAATATTTGACATAAGGCTTATAAAATAAGACAAATAATAAAAACACATTACATGAAGCATTATTAAACATAATACCTTTTGGGAGTTTTCAGCTTCAGAGTATGAGGGCTGAGACAAATCAATCTCAGCCTGCTGGACATCCACATCCACAAGAGTGGCAGAAGCAGGGGCAGATGCAGTAGCAGTAGCAGACGCTGTTGCAGTTCCAGAGCCTGTAGCAGTAGCAGAGGCAGTTGCAGCTTGATGT
>NC_029776.3:93869047-93907631 GCF_000817695.3 Arachis duranensis
TAGGCAGAGTAGTTAAATAATTAAGTAATAGTTAAATACATTACCTGTTAGCATCCAAAACTGACAAGTACATAGCCTTTTCCCCATATCCACTACATGGTGTGTAGGGTGTCCATGTACCTCGAACTTCTCGTATCCGGTGTCTCCAGCCCAGATTGGTTGCCATTGCCTAGATTCCTTCCTCAGTTTCTCCAGTCTGCTCTTGATCACTGGGGGAAGTATCCCCACATGATTATCCAACTTCACTTTATTTTTGGCCATCGTCCTCATTACGAACATCCTAACCTCTTCCAGCAGTGTGATTATAGGCTTCCTCCTAGCTTCCTTAATCTTTGCGTTGAATACTTCGCACGCATTGTTACATATTGAGTCTAACTTTGGCTTGTGACTGAACTGAGATCTTGTCCAAGAATGTGTTGGCCACTTTTCTAGGTATGCCCATGCCTCCGGATTAAGCCGCTTCAACTTTTCCCTATGTTCCCTGAATTCCTCAAAGATTGTGGCTCGTGCACAATCCCACAGCAAGCCTCTTAGCTCCAGATCTTTCCATTTCTTGTTGAAATTTTTCCACAAATGCCATACACAGAAACGGTGATGCACATTGGGCATCACCTCCTGTACAGCATTTATGAGCCCCTGCAACACAGAGTGGATGCAAGTAATAATTAACACAGATACAGCGAAGATAGGTTTGTAGAATACACAGTTATATGCTCACTGAATTAAACCCTGACTTTTTTAATTTTCACCATAATAGACCCCGACTTCTAATATTTTCACCATAATAGTCCCTGGGTTTCTATTAAAGGCACCATAATTGTCCCTAACTTTTACTATCGTGCATCTACAGTAGTCCTATTCACATATCAGCAAATCGCTTATAGATCCAGTATATTATAACACAGTAAAGCAACCAAACAGAAAACTAAATCAGTAGGGATTAGCAGCTATGTACCTTTTGCATAAGTATCCCCACATGATTATCCAACTTCACTTTATTTTTGGCCATCGTCCTCATTACGAACATCCTAACCTCTTCCAGCAGCGTGATTATAGGCTTCCTCCTAGCTTCCTTAATCTTTGCGTTGAATACTTCGCACGCATTGTTACATATTGAGTCTAACTTTGGCTTGTGACTGAACTGAGATCTTGTCTAAGAATGTGTTGGCCACTTTTCTAGGTATGCCCATGCCTCCGGATTAAGCCGCTTCAACTTTTCCCTATGTTCCCTGAATTCCTCAAAGGTTGTGGCTCGTGCACAATCCCACAGCAAGCCTCTTAGCTCCAGATCTTTCCATTTCTTGTTGAAATTTTTCCACAAATGCCATACACAGAAACGGTGATGCACATTGGGCATCACCTCCTGTACAGCATTTATGAGTCCCTGCAACACAGAGTGGATGCCAATAATAATTAACACAGATACAGCAGAGAGAAGTCTGTTGAATACACATTTATATGCTCACCCATTTAGACCCTTACTTTTTTAATTTTCACCATAATAGTCCCTGAGTTTATAACAAAGGCACCATAAATGTCCCTAACTTTTACTATCGTGCATCTACAGTAGTCCTATTCACATATCAGCAAATCGCTTACAGATCCAGTATATTATAACACAGTAAAGCAACCAAACAGAAAACTAAATCAGTAGGGATTAGCAGCTATGTACCTTTTGCATATCAGATATGAAACACCAACCATGTGTCTTGTAATCTCCCAAATCTGCGTGCAATAGTTCCAGGAACCATTTCCAATTGGCAGTGTTTTCAACTTCCACAATTGCCCAAGCAATGACATATATGTGGTGGTTTGTATCCTGCCCAATAGCTGATAGAATCTGCCCTCCAAAGACAGTTTTCAGGAAAGCACCATCAAGTCCAATGAGTGGACGACATCCTGCCTTAAATCCATTCTTGCAGCCACTTAAACACACATACATTTTCTCAAATATGACATCACCATTTGGCTGTGGGATGGTGCAAATTTGGACAGTTGAACCCGGGTTGGTCGTCAGCAGTGTCTCCCCATAGTCCCTCACCATTGCATACTGTGTCTTTTCATCACCATATACAAGATTTCTAGCATCAGACAGTGCCCTTGAGATTGAGTTCCTATTCAATGACAGATCATACTTGGTCTTGAAGAAGGTGTTTGCATCACAATGCCTGAAGTTGGGATGCTTTCTGACTTTCTTCACAAGCTTACTAGCAACTCAGTTACGATTGCCTGCTCTGTTCTTATCCTCCCTTGCACAGCTATGATCATCTCTGAAAGTCTTCACTTGCCAGCAACTATCGTCTCGGTCCTTGGAAGCAAAGATAACCCAACTGCATTCCTTCACCTTGCAAACTGCCCTAAGCCTCTTGCTATCATTTTTATTGAATCGAATACGCCTTCCCTCCTGGATGGTGTACTCCCTAACAGCCTCTTTAAAATCCCACTTTGTATTAAACTTCATTCCAACCTCTAAGTGAAGCTCCCCGAACCTAGCCCCCTCTCTAAAAACTGGAAACACCTCATCAGACTCCTCTTCTAATTCGTCTTCAGAGTTGGGTGGGGTTTTCATCTCCAATGAATGCCAAGAGTTGGCACCATCAGAATCAGTCCCAGGATCGTATGCATCATAATCATCATTCTTATCATTTCCAACTTTCCTGAAATCCACTTCAACATCAGAATTACCCTCCACATAAGCATCGTCATCAACACAAATCTTCTCCTTCATCTTATTCTTTCCCTTACCCTTATCCTGTGAATCACTCTTATTACTTGTTTTCTTCTTACCCTTTACCTTAGGTGAAGGAACAGGGTCCGCAGCACATGAATCAGATGACCTGTCTTCCCTTACTGGTTTATAGGGCTCATCTTCTGAACTATCATCAGAATTAGAGGACTCCTCATCAGAGGACATCAACATCACTGGGATCTTGCTACCCTGCCCCCTTTTCTGAGCCTTTGTGCCTCCTATCCCAGTGGCAGACCTCAGGCAATACCTCCTATCAACTTTTGTTTGACTTGGTTTCGGGGTGTTCTTGGCCTTCTTTTTAAGTTTTTGTTCAGTCGGCACCTTAACAGATGCTTTTACCCCTTCCTCCCTAGGTCGACTCACATTAGCAGTAGGATTCTTTTCATCATTTGGCCTAGCAGCATCGTTTGGGGCAGCTGCAACATTTTCCTTAGCTTGCGTCCCAAGGTCCCTTACTTGATCATCAATGTATACCATAACATCCTCCCCTTCTATCAGTTCAGGTGACGAAACTTCATGTTCAATGTAAATATCAACAAGACCCGCATTCTGTGAACCCATCTCACACATCTCTCTTAGGTCTGCATCACTATTTAACTTTCTCAATCCCTCTCCTATGCTCTTTCCAGGTACAAGCCACCAGACTTCCTTCATTCTCTCATAACCCAGCTCCTTATAATAGTTTCTCAGGTAAAATATATCCAGCCTATCCACCTCAACATCACCAAGGCAGTTTCTGTTGTCCGGATAGTAACCAATCTTTCCATCCACACCCTTTTCAAAACTTCCTCCATGATGAAACATAATGTCCAGTACTTCATCCATCTGCCAGATAAATTAACAAACAAATTAAACACATGCAACCTTTCTTTGAGGAAGAAAAAAAACTGAGCAACCGAAACCCCTTCCTAACAACGTAACCACAAAAAACCTAACAACATAGAAATCTAAACAAAACACCAAACGAAGATGAACTCTTATTCAATCAACACACCACGTGAAGAGCCATCAGTGAAAACCCAAAAAAAAATTTTAACTTCAACTACACATTGTATTACTAACCTTGTTGTAGCTGATGATGACGATACCCTCTGCTTCAACAACTTCGTACCTGTGGCGTCCTTCCTTTTCCTGGCAATGAACTCACTCAACCACTAACCAGAACATGCCCTAATGTTACAGCAGTCTCTGGATAACAGAGAGAAGAAACGTCTGAAGAGAAGAAGGAGAAAGACTAACGAATGATCAACCCTCTCCCCAAGCAACCTTTCAATTCCCCTCCAAGGCAAAACGACGTCGTCCTGATTCATTAACTCCAACCAGGCACAACGGCGTCGTTTAAGGCTGCCTACGTGGACCATAAGCAGCCAGCTCAGCGCTCCGGCTGCTGAGTCACGCCGGAATTAGGGGGAGGGACCAGGATTTCGCACGGAGCTCAATCTCAAGGGCGCAATTAGAGCATTTCGAAAGTCAGGGGTAACATTGGTGCACGGCCTCAATCTGAGGGACCATTATGGGGTTTTACTCACTATACTCACATACGTGCTAATATGTACCAAACTAAGAATCTATTATTCCTCAAACACAAAATGAATTTATATACTTATCATCCTCATTTAGTTATAGTCACCATGAAATCAATCAATCAACTACCTAAGAACTTCATCAAAACTCACATGTAGTTTTCATAGAAAAAGCGAAAAGAATGGAACCTTGATGCCTTTGGAGCTGGTGGCAGAGGCAGAGGTGGAGGGAGAAGGAATGGAGTCAGAGATAGTGGCGCGGACGAGAAACAGGGTAGCAAAGCCAAAACACAATGCAGCAACAGAAGAGGCTGAGGTTGACTCGGTGGCGAGGAAGGGCAACAGGGGGCGCAGCGAGCGGCAATGCACAAATTATCTTTAAGGGTTTTGGAAAGTAAAAACCTGTGGGGTTAATTGTAGAATTATAAACTTACAAATATTTTTAAACATTTAGAAGTAGAAACATGACACAAACAACCTCGAACTAGCTTGATGCTATTCTCACTCTCTCAGGTGGGACCACTCTTCAACTCATCGCATTCCATTTTACCATACTTCTCTTCATTGCAAGAATATTGTCATTGTTCTCATTCTCACGAATCATGTTAAGGTATGCTCTTCTTCAAATCCCAAATTCTGTTCCCCACTCTGCTCTCCGTCTTTGCTTCCCTTCAACTTCATCCCTACACTCTCACTCTCAGCCCCAATCACTTGATGAAGCTGTTGATTCCTTTACTCGCATGCTCTCTATGCCTCACCCTCCATCCATCATTCAATTCACCAAGATTTTGGGATCTCTTGCCAAGACCAACCATTTCCCCACCGCCATTTCCCTTTTTCAGCAATTGCAAGCCAGGGGAATCGCTCCCAACTTATTTACTTTGAATATCTTAATCAATTGTTGCTGCGGAATGGGTTGGATCACTCTTGCTTTCTCTGCTTTCGCAAAGATTTTCAGGAGTGGTTTTCAGCCTGATACCGTAACATTGACAACAATCATCAAAGGTCTCTGTTTATGTGGTAACGCTGACAAAGCACTGCACTTTCATGACACAGTGCTGGCTCATGGATTTCAGTTTAATCAAGTCACTTATGGGACCTTGATCAACGGTCTCTGTAAGACCGGGCACACATCAGCTGCAATTCAAGTGTTGAGAAAGATCCCACGGCATGGGATTGTTCCTAATGTCTTCATGTACAGCGCAATTATTGATAGCCTCTGCAAGGTTAAACTTGTAAGTCCGGCTTTTCATTTATACTCTGAAATGCTTGCTAAGGGAATTTCTCCCGATGTTATCACCTACAACACTCTAATTTATGGATTGTGCCTTGCGGGCCAACTTAAGGGAGCCATTGATTTACTAAATCATATGATGCTGGAAAACATTACTCCAGATGTTCATGAAAGAGCCTAGCAGCGGAAACGACACAAATGTCCAATACAAGAACAATATGGAAGCACTCATAACAGAATATGGCAGCAACTATAACAAGCAAATATAGCAAGTAAAGCAATAACAAGAACACACCAAGATTTTAACATGGAAAACCCCCTCAATGTGAGAGGTAAAAACCATGGGTCGTCCAGACCAATGAAATAGCTCCATTATAATCAAATGAGGTACAAGAGAGTCTCAAACAAAGCACAAAAATGTGTATATAACCAGCCAAAACATCAATGCACCAAAGCTCACAAATAATATGCAAGAAGATGAAATATACCCAAAAAACAGAGCTGATGTCGAAGCCAATTTCTCCTTCTGCAGACCTCCAATTAAAATCTCCACCATTCAGAATGAAGAACAAGATGTGAAGAATCTACAGTTCAAATTTCACGTCGATCCAACGGTGAAAGAATGAGAAACTGCCGTTCCAAAATTTCTGCTCTGTGTAAAAACGGGAAACCTAATTTCTCTCTTGCGAAACCAATTTCTCCTACTACAAACATCCAATCAACATCTCCACCGACCAGAATGAAGAAAAAGACGATAGGAACACGCAGTTTAAATTTTAAGCCGATCCAACAGTGAACAACTGAGAAACTGTCATTTGAAATTTACTGCTTTGGGCAAAAACGGGAATTCTGTTTTCCCTCTTCTCTCTCACTTGGTGGCTATTCTCTCTCTCTCAAAAAACCTCAAAAAACTGAATTAGGGTTGTAACACTAGGGTGTAAGAATACACCCCCAAAATGTTGGGCTTGGGCCTCACAAAGGAGAGAAAAAAAATCCAACAAATCTCCCCCTTCTTGACTAGGTGGAGGCCCTCGTCATTCCGGCGATCAAACAACATGTTTCAAACTTTTCTCTTGACAATGCTTTTGTCATCATATCAGCACCATCGTCATCAGTGTGAACTTTCTCAAGTTTCAACAACTTGGAATCTAACACATCCCGTATCCAGTGATACCTAACATCAATGTGTTTAGATCTTGGATGAAAAGTAGAATTCTTGGCAAGATGAATAGCACTTTGGCTATCACACAACAGCACATAACGATCTTGCTTGAAACCAAGTGCTGCAAGAAACTTCTTCATCCACAACAACTCTTTACATGCTTCAGTTGCTGCAATAAACTCTGCCTCTATGGTAGAAAGTGCAACACACTTTTGTAGCCTTGACTGCCATGAAATAGCTCCCCCTGCAAACTTGATCAAATAACCTGAAGTAGACTTTCGAGAATCAATATCTCCTGCCATGTCTGCATCAGTAAAGCCAACTAGCAAAGGTTTCTCACCACCAAAACTTAAACTCAAGTTAGTTGTACCTTTGAGATATCTCATAATCCATTTAACAGCATTCCAATGTTCTTTACCTGGATTAGAGAGAAAATGACTCACTGTACCAACCGCATGAGCAATGTCTGGTCTAGTACACACCATAGCATACATCAAGCTTCCAACAGCTGAAGCATAAGGAATTTCATTCATTGCTTGTTTCTCCTCATCAGTGGTTGGACATTGCTTGGTACTCAACTTAAAATGAGAAGCAAAAGAACTAGCAACACATTTAGCATCATTCATGTCAAACCTTTGAAGCACCTTCTTTATGTACTTCTCCTGTGATAAATAAAGCTTCTTGAAATCTCTATAACGAGTAATAGTCATGCCCAAAATCTGTTTGGCAGGACCCAAGTCCTTCATAGCAAAGAACATGCTCAACTGTTTCTTCAACTCATTAATCCTCAAAGCATTCTTGCCCACAATCAAAATAGCATCCACATAAAGCAAAAGAATGATAAAATCATCATCAAAAAATTTTTACACAAATACACAATGATCTGAAGTTGTCTTACGGTAACCATGCTCCCACATAACAGATTCAAACTTCTTGTACCACTGTCTTGGAGCTTGCTTCAACCCATAAAGACTCTTCTTAAGCTTGCACACAAAATTTTCCTTTCCTTTAACAACAAAGCCCTCTGGTTGCTCCATGTAGATCTCCCTATCTAAATCACCATGAAGAAAAGCTGTCTTCACATCCATTTGCTCAATCTCTAAATCAAGAGACGCTGCTAATCCAAGCACAGCACGAATGGATGACATCCTCACAACAGGAGAAAAGATCTCCTCATAATCAACACATTTTCTCTGGCTAAAACCTCTAACAACCAATCTAGCCTTATACCGAGGCTTAGAATTGTATTCTTCATTCTTGATTCTGAATACCCATTTGTTCTTCAAAACTCGCATACCCTTTGGTAGCTTCACCAACTCATAGGTAACATTCTCAAGTAAGGACTTCATTTCTTCTTGCATAACTTCAAGCCATTGAGCTTTGCTTTCATCTTCAACAGCCTCTCCAAAGCATTCAGGTTCTCCCCCATCAGTCAACAAAACAAACTCATGTGGAGAATACCTTGATGAAGGCTTCCTCTCTCTTGTAGACCTTCTGAGTGCATTTGCAGGAATTTTCAAAGCTGGTTCTTCATCTTGATCATCATCACCAACTTTATCAAGTATCGGATCAACTATTCTCCAAGTCAGAAAAATCATCACTAGGCTGAACCATTGGCTTCTCTGCATGATCAACATCCTTCAATGTTTGGTCTTCAACAAAGACAACATCTCTACTCCGAATCACCTTTTTGTTAACAGGATCATAAAACCTGTAACCAAACTCATCCATGCCATAGCCAATAAAAATACACTGCCTAGTCTTTACATCAAGGTTAGATCTCTCATCTTTAGGAATATGAACAAAAGCTTTACATCCAAAGACTCTTAAATGATCATAAGAAACATCATTACCTGACCATACCTTCTCTGGCACTTCAAATTGCAAGGGAACACATGGTGTCCGGTTCAAGACATGAACAACAGTGCTCAAAGCTTCACCCCAAAAGGATTTTGCCAATCCAGATTGTGACAACAAGCACCTAACTCTTTTAACCAGTGTCCTGTTCATCCTTTCAGCCAAGCCATTCAACTGAGGAGTCTTTGGAGGAGTCTTCTGATGTCTTATACCATGCTCTTTACAATAAGCATCAGATGGACCTGAGTACTCACCACCATTGTCAGTACGAATGCATTTCAACTTCTTCCCAGTTTCTCTTTCAACAGAAGCTTGAAATTGCTTGAACACATTCAAAACTTGATCTTTGGTCTTCAAAGTGTAAACCCATAATTTTTTAGAATGATCATCAATAAAGGTTACAAAATAGATAGACCCTCCAAGTGTTCTTGTCTTCATCGGCCCACATACATCAGAATGCACCAAGTCAAGTATCTCCGGCTTCCTTGAAGGTGGATGGCTCTTAAAAGAGACCCTGTTTTGTTTTCCAGCAAAACAATGATTACACTTTTGCAAAGCAACCTTACAACCAGATAAAAGATTCCTCTTGGATAACATATTCATGCCTTTCTCACTCATATGACATAATCTCTTATGCCATAAATCAGTTTCATCAACAAACTCAGCAGTATTAACAACATCTTTCACAATCTTTGCTTGAGTTAAATAAAGAGTAGAGTGTCTTGTACCTCTAGCAACAACCATGGAACCTTTGGTGAGCTTCCAGCTATCACGAGAAAATGAGCTATCCAAGTCTTCATCACACAACTTACCAACAGAAAGTAAGTTCAACCGAATATCTGGAACATGCTTCACACGCTTCAAAGTCAACTTGGTACCGTTGGAGGTTTCTAAACAAACCTGTCCAACACCAGCACATTTTGCAACACCTTGATGAGCCATTTTAACATCACCAAAATCGTCAGGAGTATAAGATGTAAACAAATCCCTCGTAGATGTAACATGAATAGAAGCACCGCTATCAATCACCCAACTAGTGCTATTATCAACAAGGTTAACAGATTCAAACTCCTCAACAACAAGAAAATCATCATGAGTTACATTAACCTTGTCTTCCTTGCTACCATCATCTTTATTTGTGCTATTGTCTTTACTTGCCTTGGCTTTCTCCTTCTTTAGCTGCCAACAAAATCTTTTCACATGCCCCTTTTGACCACAATGATGACACTCAATATTCTTATACTTTTCTCGAGACTTGCTTCTGCTTTGATCTCTACCTTTAGGACCTCGACTTTTGCTTCTCCCCCTAGACTCAGAAACAAGAACATCTGAATGTGTAGTCGATGTACCTTGTGACTTTCTTCTCATCTCTTCATTCAAAACACTGCTCTTGAAAAGATCCATAGAGATTACACCATCAGGAGCAGAATTGGACAATGACATTCTGAGAATTTCCCACGAGTCTGGTAAGGAGCCAAGAAGTAACAATCCTTGAATCTCTTCATCAAACTTGATGCCCATGGAAGATAACTGATTCATAATTCCTTGGAAATTATTCAAGTGATCTGTCATTGATGTCCCATCTGTATACTTCAAAGCCAACAACTGCTTGATCAAAAACATCTTGTTATTCCCAGTTTTTCGAGCATACAACTGTTCAAGCTTAATCCAAAGGGTTCGAGCATGTGTCTCTCCAATAATATGGTTCAACATATTATCGTCAACCCACTGCCTAATATATTCACAGACTTGTCTATGCAACAAAGTCCAATCATCATCAGACTTATCATTAGGCTTCTCTGTACCAAAAACTGGTTGATGAAAAACTTGTAGGTTGATGGCTTGATAACTTTCATCTTTATGCTGGCTCTACCATAGATCAAATGATACATTTGAAATGTTCTTGAAGTTATCATAAAAAACATTGTTCCATTTGTTTGTTTGTTTTCTTTTTTCAGGAAAAAAAAATTGACATTAAAAATTTTGAAAAAAAAGGCAGTTATCATTTGTTTTTTGAGGGGTTTTCTTTAATGTAGAATAGAAAATAACTAGTTTTTCTATGAAAAAATATAGTATATAAAGAACTGAAAACAGAGGGTTCAATTTGAAATATTATTACTAAAATTCGTGGCCGAAACTAAGATAATAAAAAAATTACTAAATCTTTAGTTTTGGCAAATTTTTCAAGTAGAAAGTAGAAACAAATCAACAATTAAACAAATCGAATAAGCTTGATACTACTCTCGCTCTCTCAGGTGGAAGCACTCTTCAACGCATTCCCTTTTATGATACTCCATTGATTGCAAGAAAAGAATGTTGTCATTGTTCTCATCCTCACCAATCAAATTAAGGTATGCTCTTCAAATCACAAATTCTGTTCCCCATTCTGCTTTCCGTCTCTGCTTCCTTTCAACTTCATCCCTACACTCTCACTCGCAGTCCCAATCACTTGATGAAGCTATTGATTCCTTCACTCGCATGCTCTCTATGTGTGGTACTCCATCCATCATCCAGTTCACCAAGAGTAGAGTTTGAAGAAAAGTTCTCAGAAATTGAAAATGAGAATCAAGCTAGAATTAAAGTAGCAGAAGAAGGACAACTAAAAGCAACACAACTTGAAGAGAAAAATTATAAATTGATGCAGACACAGGGAAACAAACTTGTGAATCTCAAATTTCCAAATTCAGTATCAGCCTACTACACTTACATACATACAAATATGTACCAAACTAAGAATCTATTGTTTCTCAAACGCAAAATGAATTTATATACTTTTCATCATCATTTAGTTATAGTCACCATGAAATCAATTGATCAACTACCTATCCACATCATTTAGTTATAAATTCATTTTGTGTTTGAGGAACAATAAATTCTTAGTTTTTATGTATTAGAAAGCATGTAAGTTTAGCAGGTAAATACTGAATATTACTGGGTTAGAGTACACAAAATGAGGATATTATTGTTCATTTCCCTAGCATGCACATATGCAGTTGAGCGGTGTTAAGGTAGTTCGAGGCAGGTGTTGTGCAGCTGTTTGTGTAAGATCAAGCTTTGCACTTTTAGTTTCGTTCCATTTATATCTTTGTACCCTTTATTGCTGAGATTGTTAATTTATCCATTAGTGGCATTTATTTTTGTAATTAAAGATTGATTAATAAATATGATGATAGTTGCTGAATGACAATTTTAAGTGCATTTAGGTGAGGGAATGATGAGGAGTTTATGTGAATCCATTGGTGGACATCATATGCTGGTGCTGGAATTGACATATAATTGATAGTGGATGCATTGCCTTAATTGATATTGGCCTATTTTACTACAGCATATTGTTGAGACGGCAGGGGTGTTCTATTGAAATGGTGGCAACATATGTTAGTTCTGGACAGACACATTAACAGAAAGAATATAATATCGGATGGAATTAATCGTTAGGGATCGCAATATCATTTTTTAATTGACGAGGGGCCAAATGAGAGTTAGCAAAATAGTTGGAGGGCGAGATGAGATTTTACTCAATATAAAATTACAAACTTATGAAAATGAAAAGCAGAGAGTACAATTTGAAATCTTACTACTAAAATTTGTGGCCTAAAATAAGATAATAGCAATGTTTTAGAAATTGGATCGGATTGGTCGGTCGAACCAGTTTAACCAAAAACCGGCGTAAAAAATGGTCTGATCTTTTTCCTAAAATTGCCAATCTCCAAATTGCTCTGAAATCACTGAATCAGTCGATTGGACCGGACCAAGAACCAATTGGTTCTTGTGAAACGGCGTTGTTTTTGTTATTCAAAAAACAAAAAAACAAAATCCCCCACCCCATGCGAGTCCCTAACCCGGTTAACCCCCCTCCACACCCCTCCTTCAATACACACTCACTAGCAAGCCCTAAGGTTGCATTTGTTTATGAAAACAGGATAAGACAAGACATTGGGAACAAGACATAAATGATATAGACACAAAATTTTGTGTTCTTGTATTCTGTTAGGTGATAAACTAGAACAAATTATGAAAATCCAATTTATTCATATTTTTTTCATTCAAAAAATTTGTGACGAAAAATATCATAATAAAAAATATAATTATGAAAAATCAACAAGAATAATGAAAGAAAAATGAAAAATAAGTTGTGTCCCTTTTTAGTGTCTCTGTATCCTTACTGTCAGGATGTACACAAAATACACTAATTCAGTATCTCTGGACACATTGTCTCTGTCCATATCTTCTTTGTCAAACACGATTTTGTGTTTCTATGTCCCTGTCTAGTGTCCTGTCTCTGCAGACAAACGCAGCCTAAGGTTCCCCAAAGTTCCCAAACCAAAAACCCAGCTTCGTCAATGGAACTGCCGCCGCCGTCCACGGTTGTCGGCATCTCCGCGGCCTCCTCCTTCCCCGATCCCAAACCCATACGGCCAGACCTTCTCTTCTAGCTCAGCACGTCGTCCATTTTCCGGTGACTTCACTGTTCGAGGCATCCAGCCACTGCGCTGTCATGTCACCGTCGTGTCTTCGTCGCCTCGCCGTTGTCGTCATGCTGCCAATGGAAGGTTAGTGACACTGTTTAGCTATTTCCTTTTATGTTCTGTTTCAGTGTTTTAATTTTAAATGTTTTTTATTAGTGATTTGTGATTTTTGAATCTAAAATTAATTAAATCATTAATTTTAAATATGAAATTGTGAATGGATTAATGAAAATAAAATAATTGATTTTGTCCAATTAAACACGCTCATTGAGAGAGAATCAAGAAACAAGAAAAGATCAATGGCGTCAAGGGGTGTGTCTCTGACGGGTTAATCGTTAGGGGCTACAATGTCGTTTTTCAATTGATGAGGAACGAAATAAGAGCTAGCAAAATAGTTAGAGTTCGAGATGAAATTTTACTCAATATAAAATTACAAACTTACAAAAAATGAAAAGCAAATGGTTCAATTTGAGATCTTTATTACTAAAATCCGTGGCCTAAATAAGATAATAGAAGACTAATAATTTGACAACTTTGAAAATTTTAAGGTTGTGTTTAGTATGCATTTTATTTGTAATGTTTTTTATTTTTTGAATTTTGTGAAGAAAAAAAGTAAAAGCAATGAAAATAATAAAATTTTATTTTCTATTTTTACTTTCTATTTTTATTTTATTTTTCACAAAATTCAAAAAATAAAAATGTTAAAAATAAAAATAAAAAATAAAAACGCAAACTAAATACATCCTTAATTTTTTATGTCTTAATAGTATAAAATTTTACACATACACCAATAAAATTAATTTATTTTCACAATTCTTTTTGGTGTTTGAACAAAAATTTTAAAAACTAAAAAACAAAAGAAAGACACACAGAAAACCTCGATAACTCAAACAACATTTTGATCTTGGAAAAGAACTTCAACAATATTACGAAGAGGATCAAACTACTCAAAGTACTCACTCCAAGCTCTGAGATTTTCTATCAGATCGTTCACCCTATTTTCCTCTGAAAATACTAGACTAAAATAAACCTTTTATTCCCTGCCAAGTATTTTATGATTACGCACCACTAGATCTCCATCTTCCCTGTCTTTTAAAGCATCAGGCTCACTTTGAAAATTAATGAAGGCTTTTTTTAAATCTTATGTAGTACAGATATTTTGTTGAGTTGTCATGTCCACGTGTTAGATATATTTCGGATACGATACTCACCGACATGTATATCTGCGGTGTTTAAACGTGTCTAAATAAAAAATAAAAAATTTTTTTGAACACACCTACACACACTTAAATACTATCATATGTCAACGTGTTTAGTCTTAACATATATTCTTAAAATAAATTTATATATAATATATTATTATTTATTAAAATAAAAAATATTTTAAATACTTAATATAATTAACATAAGACATTAAAATTTTAATTTATATTTTAATATCAACAAAATATTAAAATATTATTACAATTTATCTAAAAAAAATTTTATATTTTATATGTATATATAAAATTTTAAAATTCGCATGTGAATATATGCCATATTATGTAGTATCCCGTATCCAAGATGTGCATGCATCATAGTTAAATCTATTTGGTACACAATCTTCTTTAAAGTTTAAACCACACTCTACACTAAAACCATTCTTTTCACATTTTAAAAAGTTCAGATCTAAACATATTTACATAAATAGTTATCTAAAAAAAATAATATCCTTGCGTAAAACATTTTATATTCTCAATCCTTCCAAATAAGAGTGGAAAGTGGAAACAATTAAACAAATAACCTCGAACAAGCTTTGATGCTACGCTCACTCTCTCAGGTGGAAGCACTCTTCAACTCAACGCATTCCATTTTACGACCATACTCCTCTTTGATTGCTATAATGTTGTCATTCTCACGAATCATGTTAAGGTGTGCTCTTCAAATCCCAAAGCTCTCTCCTTATTCTGTTCCCCACTCCTCTCTCCGTCTTTGCTTCCCTTCCACTTCATCCCTACACACTCATTCTCAACCCCAATCACTTGATGAAGCTGTTGATTCCTTCACTCGCATGCTCTCTATGCGTCGCCCTCCATCCATCATCCAATTTAACAAGATTTTGGGATCTCTTGCCAAGACCAACCATTTCCCCACCGCCATTTCCCTTTTTCAGCAATTGCAAGCCAGGGGAATTGGGCCCAGCATATTTACTATGAATATTTTAATCAATTGTTGCTGCGGCATGGGTCGGATCACTCTCGCTTTCTCTATATTGGCCAAGATTTTCAGGATGGGTTTTCAGCCTGATACCATAACGTTGAATACACTCATTAAAGGTCTTTGTCTATGTGGTAATGTTGAAAAAGCACTACACTATCATGACAGAGTGCTGGCTCATGGATTTCAGTTTAATCAAGTCACTTATGGGACCTTGATTAATGGACTCTGTAAGGCCGGACACACATCTGCTGCTATTCAAGTGTTGAGAAACATCCCACGGTATGGGATTGCTCCTGATGTCGTCATGTACAGCGCAATTATTGATAGCTTGTGCAAGGATACGCTTGTAAGTGATGCTTTTCATTTATACTCTGAAATGCTTGCTAAGGGAATCTCTCCCGATGTTATCACGTACAACACTCTAATTTATGGATTGTGCCTTGCCGGCCAACTTAAGGAAGCCATTGATTTACTAAATCATATGATGCTGAAAAACATTACTCCAGATGTTCATAGCTATAATACTTTGATTGATGGGATATGTAAGGAAGGAAAGATCAAAGATGCTAAGAATGTGTTGGGCTTGATGACAAAACATGGTGTGAAACCAAATGTGGTTACTTATAACACCTTAATGGATGGGCATTGTTTGGTTAATGAGGTAAATAAGGCAAAATTTGTATTCAACACAATGGTCCAAAGTAGAGTGTCACTTGATGTTCAAAGTTACAGTGTCATGATTAATGGCTTGTGCAAGAGTAAAATGGTCGATGAAGCCTTGAATCTCTTTGAAGAAATGCGTTGTAAATACTTGGTTCCAAACACGGTAACTTACAACACTCTTATTGATGGCTTGAGCAAATCAAAGAGAATCTCTTGTGCTTTGGAGCTTCTTGTCGAGATGTATGATAGAGGTCAACCTGCTGATGTAGTCACTTACAGCTCCTTGTTGGATGGGATGTTCAAAAACCAACAACTTGACAAGGCACTTATGTTGTTCAATCAAATAAAAGAGTGTGGCATTGATCCAAATATACGTACATACAACATACTTATGGATGGCCTGTGCAAAAGTGGAAAATTCGAAAATGCAAAAGAGATTTTTCAAGATCTTTCTATGAAAGGCTATCGTCCAAACGTGAGGACATACACTATTATGATCAATGGGTTTTGCAAAGAGGGCTTGCTTCATGAAGCATTGGAACTCTTCTCAAAAATGGAAGACAATGGTTGCTTACCGGATGCGGTGACTTATGAAATAACCATTCGTACTCTGTTTGAAAAAGGTGAAAATGATAAAGCAGAGAAACTTCTTCGTGAAATGATATCTAGAGGCCTATTGCAAGGATAAAAGTAGATGAGATCCTTCTTGTTAAACATCACAAAATGTGGTTATTATCCGGTGTTAGAAGGTCCTTTTTTTTAACTTGTGTTTTGTTACCTTCTACTTGATCATCTATCCGTTTCATATTGATGCGTTTATTTCTTTATATGATGGTGATTCTGCTTTAGCCACATTTAAATATTTTGTGGCATTTTCGGTGTCTAGATGGTTGTCATGTGTCTTGTGCGGATCTATTGTTATTTCCTTTTCTATTATATTTGTGCACTGATATTGATTTCATCATTCAAAGGGACTCACTTGTTAAGCTTCCCTGCAGTCTTGTTATTGTGTTTCAAATCTTTTCATTTTCCCATGCAGCAACATACTTGGTGATGTAGCCATCTAATGTATTTTGGATCATGTTTCCAAAGTTACTTCGCAAACATCTTCGCATTTTCTGTGTTCATGCAGTTGCGTGTAAGGCTATACAAATGCGATTAACTTTGACAAAACAAGATATTGATTTTCTTGTCATATAGAGTAAATGAATTTTTTCTTTTAATCTAAGGTCCAAATATCCATGGATAATGAAAATCAAGCTTTGATTGAACTACTGTTGATTGGCATATATGAAACAGTTTGCTTTTTAATATTTGAAGTATGTGTCCACTTCATATGAAGCTCCATCTAACTTTTTCACATTCCGGTTATTCTATATTTATTTGGATCTAATAACTGCATCTTATCATTTATAGATAAAAATGCAGAATTAGAGGCAAGAACCTGATACATATGTTTATGGATTTAGTTATTTTTCTCTCTAGTATTTCAAAGTTTCCTGTTAGAAGTCTGATTTGCTAAAACACTCTTGGACTTTCCTTGTAGTGTATGGGTTGGAATTGATGAAGTCTCAGCTCAAAGTTGCTGCTGTTCTTGCTATTAGGTTGCTCTGGATTCAGCACTCATTTTGTGGTTAGTGGCACCATCCACAATACATTTGGTTTAGTTTAGTAATCACAACTTGTAAACCGATTAGTAATTTACTCCCTAATTGTGTCACTAGAAGGATACCTTGTTATTAATGATATTTAGGCACTTGTCTTTGATATAGTAAGAAGTAAAAAGTGCATTGTTTTAGTGATTTATTAGTTTACATAGGTTTTCTACTTAGTTGTTGCTTCTTCTTGTTTTTGTTAGCAGACGAACCGAACAGGACTTGCCTAAACAAGTGGAAATGTAGATTTTCTTCTTTCCGAAAGTTTGTAATTGTGACTAGTAAGCATGCAATACTTTTTATGTGTTCAACCTTTATGATATATGCTTTACCTACTATGCAGATGCTGAAGATAGTAGTGAATCATTATGGACATGCATATGTGATACCAATGATTTCCCTAAAGTGGCAGTTGGTGGCTGTAGCTCTAGTTACTTTAATCCGGCAACTGCATCTAGGGTATCTTCCTTTTTCCTTTCTGCTTCATTCTGCTAGTATGGCTTTGCATACCATAATTTGATACCCTTTGCTTAATTTTAGCTATGTAGATTTAAATAATGATTTGAAACCCTTTATTTTCAACATATTTGATTTCATGGTGACAATAACTAAATGGTGATGATCAGTATATAAAATTATAAATTCATTTTGTGTTTGAGGAATAGATTCTTAGTCTTTATGTATAACTATATAAGAAAGCATGCAAGTGTAGTAGGTAAATACTGAATATTACTGGTTAGACTACACAAAATGTGGATATTGTTGTTCATATTGGATTGAAAATTTGAAATGGCTTGACGTTCACAAGTTCATTTCCCTGGCTTGCACATATGCATTTGAGCGGTGTTAAGGTAGTTCGAGGCAGGTGTTGTGCAGCTGTTTGTGTAAGATCAAGCTTTGCACTTTTAGTTTTGTTCCATTTATATCTTTGTACCCTTTATTGCTGAGATTGTTAATTTATCCATCACTGGCATTTATTTTTGTACTTAAAGATTGATTAATAAATATGATGATAGTTGCTGAATGACATTTTTAAGTGCATTTAGGTGAGGGAATGATGAGGAGTTTATGTGAATCTGACATATAATTCATGGTGAAAACTCAAATGCAGTCTACTTCACGTGAAGTTGATAGCTGACAGTAGTTAGATGAAAATGTAGTCAAATCAGTCAAATCATTTGGGGTATTCACTCGGATCAATTTCACATCATCTTGAGTTTTCTGCTATTTAATTAATAAAATCCTAAGCTATGGTCTAAATAGAATAAACTGTTTAATGGTTTTGCTAAAAATGTTTTTCTTTCATGTATGTTAGCCCGCAAAATACAAGTGTTACAATGGATAAACATTCGTTTCTAATTAAATATTTTTGTGAACTACCAGCCTCATTTTCCTCAATTCCATTTCTTCAGTTGTTATACAATGCTCTCTGGATGAAACTGCACCTCCTGCAATTTTAAAGACTAAAACTTTAGCCTAGACTTACCAGTTAATAAAAGCATGAACAATCAAAATCCTTCAATGCTAGAGAGGAAATTCTCTCTTGTACATTCACCTTTTCAACGTCAAATTCTTAATTCTGAGTTTATCCTAAGATGAATTTTATGGTACCTATAATGAGAGTCACTCGGATAAAGACAACTAAAATGTCTTTTTTTAAAGATAGTTTTTAATAATTAAAATTTAACACATATAATCGATTAAATCGTGTTTTTTTTGAACTAGTAGTCATTTTTTATAATAGAGTATTGTAGTCATTTTCTATAAAAAATAATATTAATTTAGACAAGTTCAACATTTGATTCACTATTTTAGGCGTCTTTATTGGTACTTAATTTTTGTCAAACTTACCTTTTATATCAAATTATAAATTTTAAAAAAAGTGATTTGTCTGGCATTAACTTCAGAAAAGGAGTTTAGCAATATTTTGAATTACAACGTATGTCCCTTCCCTCTACTCTAAATGGTTTTTGGAATTCCCCATCTATTGGTACTTTTAAGATTAATTGTGATGCTAGTTATTTTGGTTCAGGTGATAGTGTTGGTTTTGCTTATGTTATTAGAGATTGTAATGAGAGTTGGCAAAGGGGGTGTTTGGGAATGATTGAGAGTAATAGTATTCTTCAAGGAGAATTGTTTGCTATTTGGAGAGGATATCTCTTAGCTTGGGATGTGAGTCAATGAGATGTTATTTGTGAGACGGATTGTGTGGAAGCATTTAATCTTGTTACTCAAGATGGTTTTGGGTTTATTGATCCATTGGTGCTCAAAATAAGAGATATCATGCATTGGAATTGGCGTGTTGACTTTCGTTTGATATTGAGAGATGCAAACACGGTGGCAGATACTATGGCAAAGATGGCGATGAAGTTACAATTTTCGCATGCGGAGCTTCTTTCACTTTGGGAAGAGTTTAAGAATAGTCTTAAACAGGACTGCCCCTCTATTTAAGCAGTTTCTTATTTTATTTGTTTTGTTTTTCTTTGTTTAATTTATTTTGGTCACCAAAAAAAAAAATATAAATTTTAAAAAATTATTTATTTATATACTTTTTAAATTAAATATTAATTTTTAACCTTTTTCAGCAATTTAAGCACCACCTTTTAAATACCATAACAATCACCTTAATATGCAGCACTCTTGAGTGAATTTCAGCAAAGGATGATAAATCTTTTCCTCCAAAAAACCCCAAAACATAAAACCAAAAAGGAGTAGGATTGTTATATGTATGTTTATACTTCTCCATTCTCAATCCAGGCTGTCACCTCTAATTTTTTATGAGAAAAAATATCCTATTCAACCACAAGGCTGTGATAATGAAAGAATTAAAAATGATAACCGGGCAGGGAAGCTAAAATAATGACACAACTCAATTTTGAGTAAAGAGAATGCAATGGCTAAATGGATGGCTAATTATACTAATGTTAGTGAAAATAGGAAGTTACAAACAAATCATAAAACAAGAATTGAATTTTGTAAATAAAAGTAGTGAATTCCTACTTTGTTAATCTGGAAAATGCTTTATCTTTTCCTTTCGCATCATAATACACAGAAGAACTTACATAACAATTAGTCTAGCTAAGAAATTTACATCAACAATTCATTAATAAACATGATTGATATTATGTCATTCTCAATATACTAGTTGACTTTGAAGAAGCTAAATGGCAGATATTGCAAAATTATAAAACACTTTAGAAGAAATGCAAGGTCAGCGAGATGAAGGCAACAAAACTAGCAATTGAGCAAGCACCACAGTAACTAAATAGGATTCTGTTTTGGACAATAAGCTAGAGTTACTAGCTAGTAAATAAAAGTGAGGAGCTAGAGGTAAGTATAAATTTCTGTCTTAAAATATTTTGTTTTATTGTCAGAGAGAAACGGTAAAAACAACAGAAATTATTTTAACTTGAAGTTCCAATACATTTTGCAGATAAAATTTTCACCCAAAAAATTATATTATATTTTTAAATAGTATAATTTAAAGAAAGGAGTATATTTTTAACTTTGTTTCCAAGAAGAATATTATGTCATTTGTTACTCCAAATTTAAATTACAAAAAGTAGAAGCAAATGTGGGGAATGAAAATTATAAAAGAATGTACCATGAAATAAAATTGATGATTATTTACAGAAGAATAGAATTACAGAAGAATATAAATTCCAATCCTAAAAATCTATTGTTGCTCAAACACAAAATGAATTTATAACTTATCATCATCATTTAATTATAACCACCACGAAATCAATCGATCAACTATCTATCCACATCATCATTTAGCTTGATTCTACCCTCACTCTGTTGGTGGTTGCAAGAATGTTGTCATTCTTCTCATTCTCACGAATCATGTTAAGGTATGCTCTTCAAATCCCAAATCCCTCTCCTTATTGTGTTCCCTACTCCCCTCTCCGTCTTTGCTTCCCTTCAACTTCATCCCTACACTCTCACTCTCACTCCCAATCACTTGATGAAGCTGTTCATTCCTTCACTCGCATGCTCTCTATGCGTCCTATTCCTGGGACCTTGATTAATGGACTCTGTAAGACTGGACACACATCAGCTGCTATTCAAGTGTTGAGAAAGATCCCACGACATGGAATTGTTCCTAATGTCATCATGTACAACGCAATTATTGATAGCTTCTGCAAGGTTACCTTTCTAAGTGAAGCTTTTCATTTATATTCTGAAATGCTTGCTAAGGGAATTTATCCTAATGTTATCACGTACAGCACTCTAATTTATGGATTGTGCCTTGGGGGTCAACTAAAAGAAGCCATTGATTTACTGAATCATATGATGCTGAAAAACATTACTCCCAATGCTTGTACCTATAGTACTTTGATTGATGGGCTATGTAAGGAAGGAAGGGTCAAAGATGCTAAGAGTGTGTTTGTTGTCATGATGAAAAAAGGTGTGAAACCAGAAGTGTTTATTTATAATAGCTTAATGGATGGATATTGTTTGGTTAAACAGGTAAATAAGGCAAAATATGTATTCAACACAATGGCCGAGAGTAGAGCGTTTCCTAATGTTTGGAGTTACAATATCATGATTAATGGCTTTTGCAAAAGTAAAATGATCGATGACGCCTTGAATCTCTTCGAAGAGATGCGTCGCAAGAACTTGGTTCCTAACACGGTAACTTACAATACTCTAGTTGATGGCTTAGGAAAATCAAGGAGAATCCTTTGTGCTTTGGAGCTTCTTGAAAAGATGCATGATCAAGGTCAACCTGCCGATATAGTCACTTACAGTTCTTTGCTGGATGCTTTGTTCAATATCAAACAACATGACAAGGCACTTATATTATTCAAGGAAATGAAAGAGAGTGGCATTGATCCAGATATGTATACGTACAACATACTTATAGATGGCCTGTGCAAAAGTGGAAGACTTAAAAATGCAAAAGAGATTTTTCAAGATCTTTCCATTAAAGGCTATCGTCCAGACGTGAGGACATACACTATTATGATAAAGGGGCTTTGCAAACAGGGCCTACTTCCTGAAGCATTGGCTTTCTTGTCAAAAATGGAAGACAATGGTTGCTTACCAAATGCTGTGACTTATGAAATAATCGTTTGTGCTATGTTTGAAAGAGGTGAAAATGATAACGCGGAGAAACTTCTTCATGAAATGATATCTAGAGGCCTATTGCAAGGATAAAAGTTGGTGAGATTCTTCTTGTTAGACATCACAAAATGTTGTTTGTATCTCTTTCTTTTTAACTTGTGTTTTGTTTTCGATCATCTTTCGATTCCATATTAATGCTTTTAGATCTTCACATGATCGTGATTCTTTATTCTGCTTTACCCACAACTAAGTGTTTTCTTTGTCGTTGCTTATTTATGACATTTTCGGTGACTAGATGGCTGTTATATGTGGCTTGTCGGATCTATCATTATTTCCTTTTTTATTTTTGTAATTATATATGTGCATTGATGTTAATTTATTTTTAAGCTGAAATGGTTGTGATTTTCATCATTCAAAGGGAATCCTTGTTAGTTGTGAAGCTTCCCTGCACTCTTATTGTCTTTCGATCTTTTCATTTCTCCCATATTTAAACTAAACTCCCATGCAGCAGCATACTGTCTGATGTAGCCTTAGATGAAATCTCAAATGTTATTTTGCAAACATCTTCTCATTTTTCTGTGTTCATGCAGTTATACCTGAAGCATATTGTACCAAAGCAATCATTTTGATAAAAATAGTTACTGATTCAAACATCAAAGCCAAAGGATTTTGATCAAACACCAGCCTCTTGCACAATCTCCAAGCACCCCAAAGAGTAGTAGAAACATTTGCACAGGTTAATGCTCAAAAAAGTTGGAACACTCTATCATCAATTGCATGTTTCCCCTATAATCATGTTGAGAAAAATAATAAACCCATAAACTTTACAATTAAATGAGAAACTTTGGTGGTATATTCGAGCTTTTAAGTTCGAATTTCATTAAAGCTAAAATATTGTGTTACGAAACAATTATGTGATCAAATATGGTTTTAATGAAGTTCATTCACTTCTTTTTGTCATATTGATCTTTAAAAGATAAGTTATATGCACATATTATGTTACAAGATTAATAATAGCTTATTAGATTTTACCATGGTAATTTATATGATTGGAATTGTACAGTAGAGAGTATTTTCATTTGTTTGCTGAGCTAAACTTGTAGGCTGATGGCTTGATAACTTTCATCTTTATGCTGGCTCTACCATATATCAATTGATTCATTTGAAATGTTTCTGGAGTTATCATGAAAAACATTGGTTCATTTGTTATCATTTGTTTTTTGAGTTTTTTTTTTATTTTTTTAAGGTGGAAATAGAAAATAACTAGTTTACACGGGCAAGGAGTAGCAGAAAGCCATTGGATTTTAGTCAGAAGCCATAAAACTAAGCAGAAAGAATGCAACATACTACAGTAATAGGGCCCAAGCATCTAAGTCTTTATGTTCTGGAAAGCATCTAAGTCTAGTAGGTAGACACTGAATATTACTGGCTTAGACTATACGAGATATAGATATTACATTGATCATATTGGATTGAAAATTTGAAATGGCTTGACATTCACAAGTTCATTTCCCTGACATGCACATATGCAGTTGAGCGGTGTTAAGGTAGTTCGAGGGAGGTGTTGTGCAGCTGTTTGTGTAAGATCAAGCTTTGCACTTTTAGTTTTGTTCCATTTATTTTGTACCCTTTATTGCTGAGATTGTTAATTTATCCATCACTGGCATTTATTTTTGTACTTAAAGATTGATTAATAAATATGATTATAGTTGCTGAATGACAATTTTAAGTGCATTTAGGTGAGGGAATGATGAGGAGTTTATGTGAATCCATTGGTGGATATCAAAGATTGGGGGAGTGTTATACATCACATGCTGCTGCTGCAGCTGGAATTGACATATAATTGATAGTCGATGCATTGCTTATAACAAGTGAAGGCCTTGTCCATATAATGTCTTGTGAATTGTGGTTTGTAACAATGTTTGGGTTAAAATCTGAATTCCAACACCCACTTAGTTGAAACAGTGCCTTTAGCTCGTGTTTGTTACCTCCACGTATTTTTTGCTTCATAAATTTGTAACACAAAATTATACTGATAAATTTTTGCGCATGAATGTTCAAAATATCAAATATAGGCCTTGAATTCTGAATTATTTTGGAGTATTTGCAAGGATCAATTTCACTTCAACCTGTTTTTTTTATTTAATTAATAAATTCTAAGCCATGGTCAAAAGTCAAAATAGAATAAACTGTTCTTTATTTGATATTGCTAAAAATGTTTTTCCTTTCATGAATGTTGGCCTTCATACACGAATGTTAAAAATGCATTAAGCATTCGGTACTAACATCTTCATGAACAACTGACGTCCTTTTTCTCAATGAGTTTGATAAATTTTCAAACACTTTCCTCTTCTTCAGTATATAATGCGCTCTGGATGAAACTGCATCTCTGCAAATTTGAAGAACTCAAATTTTGGTATAGAATTGCCATTTAATAAAGACACCTATTATAAAGATGTCAAAAACATCTCATAAAGATATTTGATTAAATTTTGAGTTATATGTTTAGTCACATTTTAAATAAAAGATAACACTTTTATAACATACTAAAATCAAACCCTACAATCACTGTCCAATGGCTAAAGAAGCATTCTCACATGAAGATAATTTAAAATCTTCATTGGAGTTCCATCTTTAATAAAAGCATGAACAATCAAAATAATCCCTTCAACGCCATAGTGGAAATTCTTTATTTGTAGATTCACCTTTTCAAACATCACATTCTTAATTCTGAGTTATTTTAATATGTGCACTTTTGAATGTTTCCTGAATTTAAGCAAAAGGATGATGAATCTTTTCCTTGTTTGATCAAAAGAAAATTTCACAAAAGGAATAATAGAAATGTTACCTGTAGATGTTTATACTTCTTATGACAAGCTGGCATTATAAGACCATTCACAATCCAGGCTGCCACCTCAAGTTCTTCATGAGGAAAACTCTCCATTTTGATCACAATGCTGTGATATCTACTAGCTAAGGACTGAAAATGATACCAGGGCAATGATGCTAAAATAATGACACAACTCAAAAAGTTTTATGAGTAAAGAGAATGCAGTGGCTAAACTCATGGGCAACTATACTAATGCTAGTAAAAATAGAAAAATACAACAATTGAATTTTGTAAATAAAACCAGTGAATTCCTAATTTGATAATCCGCAAATAATCCATCTTTTCCTTTCGTATCATAATACACCAAAGAATTTTCATAATAATTAGTCTAGCTAAGAGATTTACATCATAAGAATTCATTAGTAATCGTGATTGAATATTATACCATTCTCAATATACTAATTGACCTTGAAGAAACTAAAGGACAAGAGATTGCAAAACTACAAAACAGTTTAGAAGAAATGCAGGGTCGGCAAGATGAAGCCCACACTGCAATTATAATAGGAAAGCAACAAGACTAGCAATTGAGCAAGTACTATAGTAACTAAAGACGTTCATGTTGTAGACAACACCAAGCTAGAGTTACTAAAATGAGGAGCTGGAGGTAGGTCTAAACTTCTATCTTAAAATGGTACATTTTACTGTCAAAAGTGAAACGATGGAAAAAAAAAAAGAATTACTTTACCTAAAAGTTCCAATACATTTTGCACATAAAAATTTCACCCAGGAAATTATGTGATATTTTTAAATAGTCAATTCAAAGAAAGGAGTGCACTTTTATTCTTTTGTTTTTGTTTCAAGAATAATGTTATTGCCATCTCTCACTCAAAATTTAAATTACAAAAAGTAGAAAGAAATGTGGTAGTGTTGAAAAAGCAGTGCGCTTTCATGACAGAGTGCTGGCTCATGGATTTCACTTTAATCAAGTCACTTATGGGACCTTGATCAACGGTCTCTGTAAGACCGGGCACACATCAGCTGCAATTCAAGTGTTGAGAAAGATCCCACGGCATGGGATTGTTCCTAATGTCTTCATGTACAGCGCAATTATTGATAGCCTCTGCAAGGTTAAACTTGTAAGTCCGGCTTTTCATTTATACTCTGAAATGCTTGCTAAGGGAATTTCTCCCGATGTTATCACCTACAACACTCTAATTTATGGATTGTGCCTTGCGGGCCAACTTAAGGGAGCCATTGATTTACTAAATCATATGATGCTGGAAAACATTACTCCAGATGTTCATACCTATAATACTTTGATGGATGGGCTATGCAAGGAAGGAAAGATCAAAGATGCTAAGAATGTGTTGGGCTTGATGACAAAACATGGTGTGAAACCCAATGTGGTTACTTATAACAGCATAATGGATGGGCATTGTTTGGTTAATGAAGTAAATAAGGCAAAATTTGTATTCAACACAATGGTCCAAAGTAGAGTGTCACTTGATGTTCAAAGTTACAGTGTCATGATTAATGGCTTGTGCAAAAGTAAAATGGTTGACGAAGCCTTGAATCTCTTTGAAGAAATGTGTCGTAAGTACTTGGTTCCAAATACGGTAACTTACACCACTCTTATTGATGGCTTGAGCAAATCAAAGAGAATCTCTTGTGCTTTGGAGCTTCTTGTTGAGATGCATGATAGAGGTCAACCTGCTAATGTAATCACTTACAATTCCTTGTTGGATGGGATGTTTAAAAACCAGCAACTTGACAAGGCACTTATGTTATTCATTCAAATGAAAGAGAGTGGCATTGATCCGGATATATATACATACAGCATACTTATAGATGGCCTGTGCAAAAGTGGAAGACTTCAAAATGCAAAAGAGATATTTCAAGATCTTTACATTAAAGGCTATCTTCCAAATGTGTGGACATACAACATTATGATCAATGGGCTTTGCAAAGAGGGTCTGCTCCACGAAGCATTGGCACTCATGGCAAAAATGGAAGACGATGGTTGCTTACCAGATGCTGTGACTTATGAAACAATGATTCGTGCTCTATTTGAAAACGGTGAAAATGATAAAGCGGAGAAACTTCTTCGTGAAATGATATCTAGAGGCCTATTGCAACGATAAAAGTAGATGAGATTCTTCTTGTTAGACCACAAAATGTTGTTTGTATCTCTTTCTTTTTAACTTGTGTTTTGTTACCATCTTCTCGATCATCTTTCGATTCCATATTAATGCTTTAGATCTTCACTTGATTGTGAATCTTTATTCTGCTTTAGGCACACCTAAGTGTTTTCTTTGTCGCTGTTATATGTGGCTTGTCGGATCTATCATTATTTCCTTCTTCTTCTTTTTTTTTCTTGTAATTATATATGTGCATAGATGTTAATTTATCCCTAAGCTGAAATGGTTCTGATTTCATCATTCAAAGGGAATCACGTGTTAGTTGTGAAGCTTCCCTGCACTCTTATTGTCTTTCATTCTCTTCATTTCTCCCATATTTAAAGTAAACTCCCATGTAGCAGCATACTGGCTGATGTAGCCTTAGATGAAATCTCAAATGTTATTTTGCAAACATCTTCTCATTTATCTGTGTTCATGCAGTTATACCTGAGGCATATTGTACCAAAGCAATTAACATGACAAAAAAGGTAACTGATTTTCTTGTTATATAGAGTAAATAAATTTTGCTTTTAATTCAAGGT
The DNA here is from genome assembly GCF_000817695.3 of Arachis duranensis. Lineage (NCBI taxonomy): Eukaryota > Viridiplantae > Streptophyta > Magnoliopsida > Fabales > Fabaceae > Arachis > Arachis duranensis. The sequence goes on from NC_029776.3 coordinate 93,897,175, forward strand.
GCAAATATCAGTGGGTAACAAAACCAAGCTTGATTGAACTACTATTGATTGGCATATATGGAACAAAGGAAAGAATTGGCAGAACAATTGCTCTCCTCAAGCCCCAGCTAAGAAGGGTAGCACATCAGCCAGGGTGACCACCTGCTTAATTTCGTCCACAAAGGGCAGCCATCCTGCCAAGTAGAAGGAGATGGTCAATAGCAGTCAAACGGACCTGTCTGAAAGCATGCATATAAAGGAACCGCGATTCAAACTTCAAAGCCAAAGGATTTTGATCAACCACCAGCCTCTTGCACAATCTCCAAGCACCCCAAAGAGTAGCAAGAAACATTTGCACAGGTTAATGCTCACGGGTTTTCTTTAACGTAGAATAGAAAATAACTAGTTTTTCTATAAAAAAAAAAAAATTAAAGTATATAAAGAACTGAAAACAGAGGCTTCAATTTGAAATATTCTTACTAACATTCGTGGCCGAAAATAAGATATTAGAAAGATTACTAAATCTTTAGTTTTGGCAAATTTTTCAAGTAGAAACAAATCAACAATTAAAGAAATCGAATAAGCTTGATACTACTCTCACTCTCTCAGGTGGAAGCACTCTTCAATTCAAAGCATTCCCTTTTATGATACTCCATTGATTGCAAGAAAAGAATGTTGTCGTTGTTCTCATCCTCACCAATCAAATTAAGGTATGCTCTTCAAATCCCAAATTCTGTTCCCCATTCTGCTTTCCGTCTTTGCTTCCTTTCAACTTCATCCCTACACTCTCACTCGCAGTCCCAATCACTTGATGAAGCTATCCATCCATCATCCAATTCACCAAGAGTAGAGTTTGAAGAAAAGTGCTCAGAAATTGAAAATGAGAATCAAGCTAGAATTAAAGTAGCAGAAGAAGCACAACTAAAAGCAACACAACTTGAAGAGAAAAATTATAAATTGATGCAGACACAGGGAAACAAACTTGTGAATATCAAGGCAGTTCAAATTTCCAAATTCAGTATCTGCCTACTACACTTACATACATACAAATATGTACCAAACTAAGAATCTATTGTTTCTCAAACACAAAATGAATTTATATACTTTTCATCATCATTTAGTTATAGTCACCATGAAATCAATTGATCAACTACCTATCCACATCATTTAGTTATAAATTCATTTTGTGTTTGAGAAACAATAAATTCTTAGTTTTTATGTATTAGAAAGCATGTAAGTTTAGTAGGTAAATACTGAATATTACTGGGTTAGACTACACAAAATGTGGATATTATTGTTCATATTGGATTGAAAATTTGAAATGGCTTGACATTCACAAGTTCATTTTCCTGGCATGCACATATGCATTTGAGCGGTGTTAAGGTAGTTCGAGGCAGGTGTTGTACAGCTGTTTGTGTAAGATCAAGCTTTGTACTTTTCATTGTCATTTTGTTCAATTTTTATCTTTTTACCCGTTTTTGCTGAGATTGTTAATTTATCCATCAGTGGCATTTATTTTTGTACTTAAAGATTGATTAATAAATATGATGATAGTTGCTGAATGACAATTTTAAGTGCATTTAGGTGAAGGAATGATGAGGAGTTATGTGAATCCATTGGTGGACATCACATGCTGGTGCTGGAATTGACATATAATTGATAGTCGATGCATTGCCTTAATTGATATATTGTCCTAGTTTACTGCTGCAGCGTATTGTTAAGACGCCATGAGGCATTTTATTTTTTAAAATGGTTTCTTTGACACGTCATCAACTAATGTGATATGTAGATAAAATATGTTAGTTCTGGACGGAGTCGTTAATAGAGAGAATATAATGTTGGACGGAGTGAATTGAGATGAGATTTTACTCAATATAAAATTACAATCTTATGAAAAATGAAAAACAGGGGGTTTAATTTGAAAACTTATTACTAAAATCCATGGCCTAAAATAACATAATTCATAATAGAAGACTAATGATTTGGCAACTTTGAAAAATTTAAGTTTGCTTTTAGTTTGCGTTTTTATTATCTGTTTTTATTTTTAATGTTATCTGTATTTTGGATTTTATGGAAAAAAAGTGAAAATAGTAAAAACAATAAAATTTTATTTTCTATTTTTATCTTTTATTTTCACTTTTTTTTTCACAAAATCCAAAAAGTAAAAAATATTGAAAATGAAAACAAAAATAAAACGCAAACTAAATACATCATTAATTTTGATGTCTTAATAGTATAAAATTTTACACATACATTAATAAAATAAATTTATTTTCAGATTTTTTTTGGTATCTGACAAAAATAAAAAAAAACTAAAAAATCAAAAGAAAGACTCTGAGAAGGCCTCTATAACTCAAACAACATCTCAATGTTGAATAAGAGGTTCAACAATGTTACCAAGAGAATCAAACCACTCAACGTACTTGTTTTGACTCCAAACTCCGAGCTTTGTTGTCAGATCGGCCATTCTACTTCCCTCTCGAAGTACTAGGCTAAAATGAACCTCCCACTTCCTGCCAAGTATTTCATGAATATGCACCACCAGAAAACATGCTCACTCTGAACACTAATAAATGCTTCCTTGAATCTTTTTCGCATACAATCTTTTTTAAGCCACACTCCTAAGCTAAAACTATCCCTCTCCCTATTGCAAAGAGTTCGAATCTAAAAATAATTACATAAATAATTATCTAAAAAGTAAATATAATAATATCATTGCGCAAAACATTTTATATTTTCAATCCTTCCCCCCAAATAAGAGTGGAAAGTGGAAACAATTAAACAAATAACCTCGAACAAGATTGATACTACGCTCACTCTCTCAGGTGGAAGCACTCTTCAACTCAACGCATTCCATTTTTACCACCATACTCCTCTTTGATTGCTATAATGTCATTCTCACGAATCATGTTAAGGTGTGCTCTTCAAATCCCAAATCTCTCTCCTTATTGTGTTCCCCACTCCGCTCTCCGTCTTTGCTTCCCTTCCACTTCATCCCTACACTCTCACTCTCAGTCCCAATTACTTGATGAAGCTGTTGATTCCTTTACTCGCATGCTCTCTATGCGTCGTACTCCTCCCATCATCCAATTTAACAAGATTTTGGGATCCCTTTCCAAGACGAAGCATTTCCACGCCGCCGTTTCCCTTTTTCAGCAATTGCAAGTCAGGGGAATCGCGCCCAGCATAGTTACTTTGAGCATCGTAATTAATTGTTGTTGCGGCATGGGTCGTATGAAGCTTGCTTTCTCTGTATTGGCCAAGATTTTCAGAATGGGTTATCAACCTAATACGGTAACATTGACAACAATCCTGAAAGGTCTCTGTCTCTCTGGTAGTGTTGAAAAAGCAGTGCGCTTTCATGACAGACTGCTGCCTCATGGATTTCAGTTTAATCAAGTCACTTATGGGACCTTGATCAATGGCCTCTGTAAGTCCGGACACACATCAGCTGCTATTCAAGTGTTGAGAAAGATCCCACAGTATGGCATTGCTCCTGATGTCGTCATGTACAGCGCAATTATTGATAGCTTGTGCAAGGATACGTTTGTAAGTGATGCTTTCCATTTATACTCTGAAATGCTTGCTAAGGGAATCTCTCCCGATGTTATCACGTACAACACTCTAACTTATGGATTGTGCCTTGCGGGCCAACTTAAGGAAGCCATTGATTTACTAAATCATATGATGCTGACAAACATTACTCCAGATGTTCGTACCTATACTACTTTGATCGATGGGCTATGCAAGGAAGGAAAGGTTAAAGATGCTAAGAATGTGCTGGCTATGATGATTAAAGATGGTGTGAAACCAGATGTGGTTACTTATAATTGTTTAATGGATGGGTATTGCTTGGTTAATGAGGTAAATAAGGTAAAATTTGTATTCAACACAATGGCCCAAAGTAGAGTGTCACTCGATGTTCAAAGTTACAGTATCATGATTAATGGCTTGTGCAAAAGTAAAATGGTCGATGAAGCCTTGAATCTCTTTGAAGAAATGCGTCGTAAGTACTTGGTTCCAAACACGGTAACTTACAACACTCTTATTGATGGCTTGAGCAAATCAAAGAGAATCTCTTGTGCTTTGGAGCTTCTTGTCGAGATGCATGATAGAGGTCAACCTGCTGATGTAGTCACTTACAGTTCCTTGTTGGATGGGATGTTCAAAAACCAACAACTTGACAAGGCACTTATGTTATTCAATCAAATAAAAGAGTGTGGCATTGATCCAAATATACGTACATACAACATACTTATAGATGGCCTGTGCAAAAGTGGAAGATTCGAAAATGCAAAAGAGATTTTTCAAGATCTTTCTATTAAAGGCTATCGTCCAAACGTGAGGACATACACTATTATGATCAATGGGTTTTGCAAAGAGGGCTTGCTTCATGAAGCATTGTCACTCTTGTCAAAAATGGAAGACAATGGTTGCTTACAGGATGCGGTGACTTATGAAATAACCATTCGTACTCTGTTTGAAAACGGTGAAAATGATAAAGCGGAGAAACTTCTTCGTGAAATGATATCTAGAGGCCTATTGCAAGGATAAAAGTAGATGAGATCCTTCTTGTTAGACATCACAAAATGTGGTTATTACCCGGTGTTAGAAGGTCCTTTTTTTAACTTGTGTTTTGTTACCTTCTACTTGATCATCTATCCGTTTCATATTGATGCGTTTATTTCTTTATATGATGACGATTCTTTGTTCTGCTTTAGCCACACTTAAATATTTTCTGTGGCATTTTCGGTGTCTAGATGGTTGTCATGTGTCTTGTGCAGATCTATTGTTATATCCTTTTCTATTATATTTGTGCACTGATACTGATTTCATCATTCAAAGGGACTCACTTGTTAAGCTTCCCTGCAGTCTTGTTATTGTCTTTCAAATCTTTTCATTTTCCCATGCAGCAACATACTTGGTGATGTAGCCATCTAATGTATTTTGGATCAAGTTTCCAATGTTACTTCGCAAACATCTTCGCATTTTCTGTGTTCATGCAGTTGCGTGTAAGGCTATACAAATGCGATTAACTTTGACAAAACAAGATATTGATTTTCTTGTCATATAAAGTAAATGAATTTTTCTTAATCTACGGTCCAAATATCCGTGGGTAATGAAAATCAAGCTTTGATTGAACCACTGTTGATTGGCATATATGAAACAGTTTGCTTTTTAATATTTAAAGTATGTGTCCGCTTCATATGAAGCTCCATCTAACTTTTTCACATTCTGGTTATTCTATATTTATTTGGACCTGATAACTGCATCTTATCATTTATAGATAAAATGCAGAATTAGAGACAAGAACCTGATACACATGTTTATGAATTTAGTGCTTTTTCTCTCTAGTATTTCGAAGTTTCCTGTTAGATTATGAAGTCTGATTTGCTAAAACACTCTTGGACTTTCCTTGTAGTGTATGGGTTGGAATTGATGAAGTCTCAGCTCAAAGTTGCTGCTGTTCTTGCTATTAGGTTGCTCTGGATTCAGCACTCATTTTTTGGTTAGTGGCACCATCCACAATACATTTGGTTTAGTTTAGTAATCATAACATGTAAACCGATTAGTGAAGGATACCTTGTAATTAATGATATTTAGGCACTTGTCTTTGATATAGTAAGAAGTAAAAAGTGCATTGTTTTAGTGATTTATTAGTTTACATAGGTTTTCTACTTAGTTATTGCTTCTTCTTCTTGTTGTTAGCAGACGAACCTAACGAGACTTGCCTAAACAAGTGGAAATGTAGATTTTCTTCTTTCCGGAAGTTTGTAATTGTGACTAGTAAGCATGCAATGCTTTTTATGTGTTCAACGTTTATGATATATGCTTTACCTACTATGCAGATGCTGAAGATAGTAGCGAATCATTATGGACATGCATATGTGATACCAATGATTTCCCTAAAGTGGCAGTTGGTGGCTGTAGCTCTAGTTACTTTAATCCGGCAACTGCATCTACGGTATCTTCCTTTTTCCTTTCTGCTTCATTCTGCTAGCATGGCTTTGCATACCATAATTTGATACCCTTTGCTTAATTTTAGCTATGTAGATTTAAATAATGATTTGAAACCCTTTATTTTCAACATATTTGATTTCATGGTGACTATAACTAAATGGTGATGATCAGTATATAAAATTATAAATTCATTGTGTTTGAGGAATAGATTCTTAGTCTTTATGTATAACTATATAAGAAAGCATGCAAGTGTAGTAGGTAAATACTGAATATTACTGGGTTAGACTACACAAAATGTGGATATTATTGTTCATATTGGATTGAAAATTTGAAATGGCTTGACGTTCACAAGTTCATTTCCCTGGCTTGCACATATGCATTTGAGCGGTGTTAAGGTAGTTCGAGGCAGGTGTTGTGCAGCTGTTTGTGTAAGATCAAGCTTTGCACTTTTAGTTTTGTTCCATTTATATCTTTGTACCCTTTATTGCTGAGATTGTTAATTCATCCATCAGTGGCATTTATTTTTGTACTTAAAGTTGGATTAATAAATATGATGATAGTTGCTGAATGACAATTTTAAGTGCATTTAGGTGAGGGAATGATGAGGAGTTTATGTGAATCCATTGGTGGATATCAAAGATTGAAAGTGTGTTAAACATCACATGCTGATGCTGCTGCTGCTGGAATTGACATATAATTCATAGTGAAAACTTAGATGCAGTCGACTTCACGTGAAGTTGATAGCTGACAGTAGTTAGATGAAAATTTAGTCAAATTAGTCAAATCATCTAACGGCTCTCATGATTGTTCAATATCAATATAGGCTTTTAATTCTAAATTATTTGGGGGTATTCACTAGGATTAATTTCACATCATCTTGAGTTTTCTGCTATTTAATTAATAAAATCCTAAGCTATGGTCTAAATAGAATAAACTGTTCTTTAATGGTTTTGCTAAAAATGTTTTTCTTTAGCCCGCAAAATACAAGTGTTACAATGGATAAACATTCGTTTCTAATTAAATATTTTTGTGAACTACCAGCCTCATTTTCCTCAATTCCATTTCTTCAGTTGTTACACAATGCTCTCTGGATGAAACTGCACCTCTCTGCAATTTTAAAGACTAAAACTTTAGCCTAGACTTACCAGTTAATAAAAGCATGAACAATCAAAATCCTTCAATGCTAGAGAGGAAATTCTCTCTTGTACATTCACATTTTCAAACATCAAATTCTTAATTCTAAGTTTATCTTAAGATGAATTCTATGGTACCCATAATGGAGTCACTCAGATAAAAACAACTAAAATATCTTTTTTAAATATATTTTTTAATAATTAAAATTTAACATGTATAATCGATTAAATCGTGTTATTTTTGTCAAAATTAGACTAGACAAATTGATTTGAGCGAAAAAATGATGAATCAAATTTTGAACTAGTCTAAATTAATATTATTTTTTATAAAAAATAATTATAATATCTTATATAAGGAGCAAATTAAAAATTTTGCGAAACTATAAGAACAACAGAGTAATTAAACCTTAAACAAATAAGTAAATAACCTCGAACAAGCTTGATTCTACCTCACTCTGTTGGTGGTTGCAAGAATGTTGTCATTCTTCTCATTCTCACGAATCATGTTAAGGTATGCTCTTCTTCAAATCCCAAATTCTGTTCCCCGATCCGTTCTCCCTCTTTGCTTCCCTTCAACTTCATCCCTACACTCTCACTCTCATCCCCAATCACTTGATGAAGCTGTTGATTCCTTCACTCGCATGCTCTCTATGCGTCGCCCTCCATCCATCATCCAATTCACCAAGATTTTGGGATCTCTTGCCAAGACCAACCATTTCCCCACCGCCATTTCCCTTTTTCAGCAATTGCAAGCCAGAGGAATCGCTCCCTACTTATTTACTTTGAGCATCGTAATTAATTGTTGTTGCGGCATGGGTCGTGTGACGCTTGCTTTCTCTGTATTGGCCAAGATTTTCAGAATGGATTATCAACCTAATACGGTAACATTGACAACAATCCTGAAAGGTCTCTGTCTCTCTGGTAGTGTTGAAAAAGCAGTGCGCTTTCATGACAGAGTGCTGGCTCATGGATTTCACTTTAATCAAGTCACTTATGGGACGTTGATTAATGGGCTCTGTAAGACCGGACAGACATCAGCTGCTATTCAAGTGTTGAGAAACATCCCACGTTATGGCATTGCTCCTAATGTCTTCATGTACAGCGCAATTATTGATAGCCTCTGCAAGGATACACTTGTAAGTCAGGCTTTTCATTTATTCTCTGAAATGCTTGCTAAGGGAATTTCTCCCAATGTTATCACATACAGTTCTCTCATTTTTGGATTGTGTCTTGAGGGTCAATATAAGAAAGCCATTGATTTGTTAAGTGATATGGTGCTTAGAAACATTACTCCAAATGTTCATACCTATAGTATTTTGATCGATGGGCTATGCAAGGAAGGAAAGATCAAAGATGCTAAGAGTGTATTGGCTGTAATGGCAAAACATGGTGTGAAACCAGATGTGGTTACTTATAGCAGCTTAATGGATGGATATTGTTTGGTTAATCAGGTAAATAAGGCAAAATATTTATTCAACACTATGGCCGAGAATAAAGTGTTTCCTAATGTTCTGAGTTACAATATCATGATTAATGGCTTTTGCAAAAGTAAAATGATCGATGACGCCTTGAATCTCTTCGAAGAGATGCGTCGCAAGAACTTGGTTCCTAACACGGTAACTTACAATACTCTAGTTGATGGCTTAGGAAAATCAAGGAGAATCCTTTGTGCCTTGGAGCTTCTTGAAAAGATGCATGATCGAGGTCAACCTGCTGATATAGTCACTTACAGTTCTTTGCTGGATGCTTTGTTCAATATCAAACAACATGACAAGGCACTTATGTTATTCAATCAAATGAAAGAGTGTGGCATTGATCCAGATATATATACATACACCATACTTATAGATGGCCTGTGCAAAAGTGGAAGACTTAAAAATGCAAAAGAGATTTTTCAAGAGCTTTCCATTAAAGGCTATCACCTAAACACAAGGATATACAATGTTATGATAAAGGGGCTCTGCAAAGAGAGCCTACTTGATGAAGCATTGGCCTTAAAGTTGGAAATGGAAGACAATGGTTGCTCTCCGGATGCTGTAACTTACGAAATAACTATTCGTGCTCTGTTGGAAAAAGGTGAAAATGATCAAGCGCTGAAACATCTTCATGAAATGATTGCTAGAGGCTTATTGAAAAGACACTAAGGAGGAATAAATCAACTCAAATTAATAATTTTTCTGTTGTCAAAATTTGTACAGAACTTGGTAAATTTTATATCTATTGGGTTGGAGGATTTGGGAAATGCCATGAACTCACTATCACCTTGATTTTGGTTATCTCACTATTATTGAATTAATTTCACACTTGTGTTATCGGCTGATTTTTTAGTCTCTGTTACCAATTACCATGGCTATCTAGTTTTTTTTAATTATCCTATACTTTTCTTTTTAAATTTATTTTATGACGGTAGGAGCCGTAACACTACCCGAACCCGTGGTACTCACTCTGCTCCTACCCGTTTCGGATCGGGTAATTACTCGCCCCACACCGGGGCGAGTTTTAACGGGACGGGCCGTGACGATGTTAAACTCACCCCGGTATATAATATATATTTTTAATATTAATATATGTAATATATATAAAATAATTAGTAAAATGATTAATAATATTATATCATATTTAAATTTTTATTTTAGTTTATATTATGTATGTAAATAATTGTTATGTAATTTTTAAAATTTTATTTTATTTATTAGATTTAATAATTATAGGGGCGGATAGGAGCGGGGCGGGTACCCGCAGGAGCAGGTTAGGGTTTAACATTTTACTACCCGCGGGTAGAGGTGGGGTGGGTTCGATGCGAGTTTTTGTTTGGCAGGGCAGGGTCGGGTAGCGCAAAAACCCACCCCTACCCGTCCCGTTGCCACCTCTACTCTTTTGTGAAAAAATTATAGTTAAAGAATTATGTATGATTTGGTACGGTTTAATTATATATATATCTTAATAACATTTAAATGTTACATATTAAAAAAAATTACATATGATATTTTCAATCAGAATATGAATGAAGTTAAAAAATATGGTTCTGATGATGGTTGCTGAATGACAATTTTAAGGGCATTTAGGTGAGGGAATGATGAGGAGTTTATGTGAATCCATTGGTGGATATCAAAGATTGAAAGTGTTAAACATCACATGCTGATGCTGCTGCTGCTGGAATTGACATATAATTCATTGTCGATGGCATTGCCTTAATTTGTTGTTGTTAGTGTCTCTGCAACGGCTTTGATTGGTTCTTGTATTTGTAATGCTTTTTCATTTATCTCGACGGCTTATTAGGCGAAATGCTTTTTTGTAGGGGTGGTAACACTACCCGAACCCGCGGGTACCCACCCCGCCCTTATCCGTTCCGCACCGGGGCGGGTTTTAACGGGGCGGGGCGGG
>NC_029776.3:93907842-93918607 GCF_000817695.3 Arachis duranensis
TTTAAACATTACATATTAAAAAAAATTATATTTGATATTTTCAATCAAAAAATGAATGAAGTTAAAAAATATGGTTCAAAATAATCTACATTTTGCATAATAGGGGAAAAAGAGAAAATAAAAATGAATTGATTTAAGAAAAATAAATTATTGAGAAATGATTTAGTAATTTGACTATGAAAAAAAAAATAGTAAGAATATTAAATAGTGTCTTCACAATCCTAACAATTTGTATGCTATGCTTCTATCTTGTTCTTACGTTTAAAATAAGGTATGTAACAAGTCGATTAAGCCATTAACTTAGTAAGATCACGAATACTATTTTCTTTTTGGTATTTTTTTAATGGTGAAACACAAGGATTTTTTTAATTAAAAAAAATCATATTAACTCTTAAATATTTTTTCAATTTTTTACCGGTTTAAACGTTCACTAACAATTTCGTAAGCAAGCTATATTATATACATGGACTGCAATATAACCTAAAAATCTTATAGTGCACACACTGCACAATGGCAGTAGATGTTACTATTGCGTGTGAAATTGTCACGAAGGATTGTCTTTTATCTATTCTTCTTTCTTTCTCATAAAGACAAATTCTCCAAATGACTAGTGAATGTATAGTTGTTGTTGTTTATCTGAATGCAACAATATCACGTAAAGATGATGGTACACATTTTGAATGCAATGATTCTATTATTATGCATACTTGGTGATTGCATTCGTTGATAAAACTTAAAAGTTCGATTTTGGACAACATAAGAATTCTTGGAATTAAGCATGTTCAAAAAATTAGGTATCGGTACATTTCATTGGATGCCATAAGGAATAATCAATATAAGGTATTGTGCTTAAAAGATGATGATCATCATGTGCGAGTTATGTTCGATTGTCGTGGAAAGATTATGACTGAACAAGTGATGAAACTTTACATTGAGTTAGTGGATGTTGGCAATAGTTCTTCTTCCTTACTTGCAGACTGCAGTCCCAACTCCCAACAGATTGTGTAGTAAGAACAAGTTAGGTGGAAAGAACCGAATTCCACACAAGAATTCAGTCTCCTCTCCAAATGATGAATCTAATGTTGATTTGGTTTATGAAGAGTTCAAGTAAGACGAGGAGTGAGTCCAATCTGATTTTGATAGTAATAGCAATGACGATATAGAGTTCGTCCCAGAAACTCAACATATATTGCCACCACCATTACCACTTCCTAGTCGAGCCCAAGTTCCAAAGCCATTATTCGACATTGGACCTAGATGCTATATAAGTGAAGCTGATGCCTTTTGGTTAGGGGGCGGTCACGACTATAAAACAAATGGGAGCGTGGAGCTGAGGGTTGGCCATAGATTTTACAGTAGAGAGTCTGTTCTCCTTGCCATCAAGAACTACAATATTTGTTGGAGTGTAGAGTATCAGGTGGTTGAATATAATTATTTGAAGTATCATTGTTAGTGCAGAGAGTATGTTGTAGGTTGTCGATGGAGCATTCGGATTGGATATTGACAAAATCTTGGTTATTGGGATGTTCATAAATACGAGGCTATGCACACGTGCTTGATGCCAACAATTTCTCAAGATCATTCAAATTTCGACAGCAACCTTATCTGCAGACTTATCTTTTCCATGATAGAAAGTAAATTTTTTAAAATTTTTCATATGTTTTTGGAAGAATGGTTACATGTTTATTACGTTATTGTTGTAAGATTTCTAAAAATAATTGACATATTAATTAATTAAGTAATTCTTCCGTTCCGATTAGGGTACTACATGGTTCAAGGAATAGTGGAATAGAGCTATAGATTTAAGCTGTCGTACAGGAAAGTTTATATGGCGAGGCAAAAAATTTACATGGATGCTATTCCCAAGATGGCAGTGAATGTAATCTTTTTGCTTCCTTTTCTGATGTCGAGGAAATGGAGTTGGTTGATGCATTTTATCCATCCACATTTAGGGTTTATTTGGACACTAATAGTTGCGACTGCTAGCTCTTTCAGGCTATCCATTATCCATGCCATCATGCTCTAGTGGCATGTACTTTTGCAAGACTCGATTAGACCATGTTTGCTCATCTAGCATATCGCATGGAGAGCTTGTTCAAGGTATATGAAATGTAGTTTTCACCTATCCCTAATGAGCAAGCTAATGCCCGTGGGGCCTCTTGAGGAGCATCATCCAACAACACATGTAATAGGTGAGTGTTGCGTCGTGACAAGAAATGACTACAACACATTTGGGACCACCATGTAAAATAGGCTTGCGAAGGTCGTAGGTCCGTCGTGGGTAACACTATCGTCTATCGCAGAGGCTCGAAACGGTCTCTCCATGAAGAATATCACAATGCAAGCTCCGTCGACCACCATTCATCCTTTAGTCTAAGGGTCAAGGTAAGTAGCACGTTAATGTTTACCAGCGGGTATATGTTGTGCATTGATGCATGAGCATCTTTTCTATCTTTTCCTAGTGAATTTGCATCTAATTTGTTGAGTTTAATAAAGAATTAATTATCTTTTAGCCAATATGGATGCTACTTTGAGTCTTTTGCAATTTTGTTTATTTTAGGTAGCATTCGACGGAATTTGATGGAGTTTCTGCAGCACAAGAATCATAGGAGATGGCTGTGAGGAGCGACGCGCACGCGTGCCTGACGCGTGCGCGTGATTTGGAGGTATCCATGGCGACTCGTGCGCGTGACTGACGCGTACGCGTGAATTGAAGATTTGCTCAGCGACGCGTCCGCGTGACCGACGCGTCCGCGTGACTTGCGAAAAAGACCATCGACGCGTACGCGTGACTGACGCGTACGCGTGACATGCGCCACGTGCAGAAAACGCAGAAAACGCTGGGGGTGATTTCTGGGCCCCATTTTAGCACCCAAAGTTAGGCGCGGATCTAGTGAAGGCAAGTGGTCACCACGTTACAAGATGCGGAGTAGTTAGTTAATTCTGATTTAAATTCAAATTTGATTTTTAAAATAGAAAAAGATATTATCTTAATTTTAGATATTAGATTTTAAATTAATTAGGATTAGTTATAAAAAGGGGAGACTTCTCTTCTATAGAGGAGGTTCCATTAGGGAAATTCCATTAGGGAATTCTATACAAATTTACATTCCACATTCCATGAGCAACTAATCCTCCATTGTTAAGGTTAGGAGCTCTGTCTATTTGTATGGATTGATTCGTTTGATCTTTTTAATTTAATCCATGTTTAGATTTATATTTCAATAATTGTTTTCGTTCTTTATTTTATGAATATGGGTGGAACGGAAGTATGACCCATGTTCTAATTGAGTTCTTGTAAACCTTGGAAAAGCTCTTTACTTGAACAACAGCTTGAAAACATATTATACTGAATTTCTAATTGTTTGTATTTAACGGGATACATGACATATAATCTCCTTATTTTTGGATAATTAGGATTCTTTTGGCATATAAACTAGAAATTGATCATCACCCTCTAATTGGAATTAATTGACCAAGGAATTGGCAGTTAATGAATTTTAGAGGAGACTAGGAAGGTCTAAGGAATTAGGGTCTAGTCGCATATAGTTTGCCATGAATTAAATCTTGCATGATTAAATTAGTTAGTAAGAAAAGTTAATCCAGAAAAATAGATAACTCTGAAACCTTAACTGTTTTCTCAATATTTTATTCCCAACTTATTTATCTGCCTGTCTTTAATATTCTGAATTTACTGTTAATGCTCTTTGAACTTCCAACACTATTTTCTATTTGTCTAACTAATCCTATCAAACGCTATTGTTGCTTAATCCATCAATCCTCGTGGGATTGACCCTTACTCACGTAAGGTATTACTTGGTACGACCCGGTGCACTTGCCGGTTAGTTTGTGGGTTGTAAAATACCGCATCAAGTTTTTGGCGCCGTTGTCGTGGTTTGACTGTGATTGACAACTATTAGTTGTTTGATTGCTTAGATTAGACGTTTTATTTTTAATTTTATTAAAATCTATATAAAAAAATTTTTGAAAATATATATATATATATTGATTTATTTTATTTAAAATTTTTTTCCTCTTAATTTTTGAAATTAAGTTTGGTATCCCCATAGTAATTTTTTTCTAAAAAAAAATAAAAATAAAAAAATAATATTTAAAAAAATAATTTTTGTTCTGTCTTCTTTGCTTTCCTGTTTACCACATGATGCGTTTAATTCTGTTTGGTGTTTTGTGCTAAGGAAAAATAATGGAGAGAGATCACATGGGTTACTACTCACACCCGAGTAGTGATTCATATTATGGTGGATGAAGGAGCTATCCAAATTTTGGTTGGCAAGGTCAAAACCAAAAAGACTTCAATGCTCTATGTTCCAACTATCAAGAGCCACCACCTCCATATTCATATCAAGAACCATCATCTTTCTACCCATACCAAGAGCCACCATCTCCCTATTCATATCAAGAACCATCATCTCCTTCTTATTCATATCAAGAGCCACAATCTCCTTATTCATCTCAAATACCATCAGATCTTGAGCTCCTCATGAAAGAATTCCTACATGATATAAAGACGAGTGTCAAAAATGTAGAGAATTATGTGCAGATGATGATCAAGAACCACGAAGATGAACAAGCAAATTCCTTCCCAAGAGATACAATGCAAGATCCTATAGAAGAAAGTGACGAAACCAATCAAAGGAATTTATACTCCAGTGAATTAGAGAACTTTCCACCCTCACATATGGAAGAAGAGGAAGATGCACAACCTCCCATACCCTTGGTAAGCAATGAAGAAGAGATTGAATTAGAAGAAAGCTACCAAGAGGAAGAGGTTGAAATTGAGGAAGCTTGCAAAGAGGTAGAAGAATTCAAAAGAGAGCACAAGGGAGTGGAGCTTGCAAGACCTCTTCCAAAGCCATCACCATCCAATACAACATTTAAGTGGGTAAAATTCCTATCCTTAACTTTTGCTTTCCCACTTGAATATGGGCTACTAGAGACGGATGGTCAACTTAGAGCTCTTTGTGGCATTAAGAGTAAGAGGAAGATGGTTAATGGCAAGAGATGTCAAGCAAGGTTCAATATGGTTGCATGCTCCAAATTGAAGTGCAAGGATTGGTGTAGAGCTCACTTGAATGGGTCTAGAAGGTTGTTTGGATGTCTCTGTGAGAATTCAGATCACTTGCCACCCGGTGGGAACAATAGTGATCCACAAGAAGACGAGTGTAAAAGCAAGGTTTGGGACCCTGGAATTCATTCCCACAATCAACACTCTTGGGGCCTTGTCAATTGCTTCAACTTGCTCAAAGGCGTTATGTGCCTAGTTTGAGATCCCGGTAGCCATTGAAATTACAAACATTGGTGGAGATTCCTGGATCAATACAAGCATAAGCCACCATGACAAGGAGCTCACCACATGTCCAACTTAAGGACTTTAACCAAAAGTGCTTGGTAGGAGACAACCCACCGTGGTATGATCGTTCCTTTTCATTCTTAGTTATTTTTCGTAATAGTAGTTTTCTTACTTAGTTGATTTTTATTGAATTCTTACTAATTTTTTGATCATGCAGCTATTTTAGAACAGGAACCGGATAATAAAAAAAATATAAATAAAAAAAAGAAGAGGAGCACATGACGTGCAAGCGTCGCTGACGCGTACGCGTCATATGCATGTGCATGAAAAATAAATTTTAACAGAGAGATGCGCGGAAGAGACACAGGAATAATGCCTTTCGCACAAACAATCCCACGCATGCGCGTCATTGGTGATTTTGGCACTCCACGCGTGTGCGTCACTGACGCGAACGCGTGACCTGGAAAAACGGCGTAAATATGTGTTTGGGCAGAGACTTGTGTTGGTTTGGGGCTGGAAGTGTGCTAGACGCACAAAATTGACCACGCGTACGCGTCACTGACGCGTGCGCGTCATTTGCACAAATGGCCATCCACGCGTGCGCGTGCATGACGCGAACGCGTTGTATGCTAATATTGGTTCTCTAGCCACGCGAACAGAGTTGTGCGTGCGCGTGGCTGGTTTTGCGCAAATTGCACAAAACCCAGGGCACGCGTACGCGTGCCTGACGCTTACGCGTCATTAAGAAAAATCCGCGACCTAGCACGCGTACGCGTTGCCTGCGCCGCACAATTATACTAGTTTGTCGTCCAGTTTTAATTTTCTTTCTCTCTCTCCCAATCCTAATTCGCTCTTGTTCCTTTATCCTTTTATTCTTCTTTCATTTTATTATTTGTTTTTGTTTTCAGATTTTCTTTGCTTGAGGACAAGCAAACATTTAAGTTTAGTGTTGACGCTTCGCTTAAAGCTTTTCTGTTTATTCCTGTGGCACCAAAAAGGAGGCGAATCATCTTCACGGAGGAGCACAACCTGAAGAATAAAACGACCACTAGGATAACTAAGGTGGTTGAGTTCCTTTCATTTTTTTATTCCTCCCCTCTTTTTCTATGTTATGTTCTGGTTTTCTGCTATTTTGCTTTGTCTGTTGCATGATCCTTTATTAGTGAGAATCTTAGGTCTAGTTTAGTTTTCCCTTAAATGCTTTAATTCTAAAAAGATGTCTCATGTATTACTCACTAAACTTGAATTAAAATAAAAAATACAGAAGTGATGTATTGCATGAGAAATTGAGTTAAATTTAAGAGTAGTCTTATTTACTTAAATGTGGTGGTATTTTTTGTGATTCTGAATGCATGACATGAACAATGCATATTTTTTATAGTGAAGTTTATGAATGTTAAAATTGTTGGCTCTTAAAATAATGATGAAAAAAGAGAAATGTTATTGATAATCTGAAAAATCATAAAATTGATTCTTGAAGCAAGAAAAAGCAGTGAAAAACACAAAGCTTGCGAAAAAAAAGAAAGAAAGAAAAAGCAAGCAGAAAAAGCCAATAACCCTTTAAACTAAAAGGCAAAGGGTAAAAAAGATCCAAGGCTTTGAGCATTAATAGATAAGATGGCCCAAAGGAATAAAACCCTGGCCTAAGCGGCTAAATTAAGCTGCCTTAGCCATGTGCTTGTGGCGTGAAGTTGTCAAGTGAAAAGCTTGAGACTGAGCAGTTAAAGTCGTGATCCAAAGCAAAAAGAGTGTGCTTAAGAACTCTGGGCACCTCTAACTGGGAACTCTAGCAAAGCTGAGTCACAATCTGAAAAGGTTTACCCAGTTATGTGTCTGTGGCATTTATGTATCCGGTGGTAATACTAGAAAACAAAATGCTTAGGGTCACGGCCAAGACTCATAAAGTAGCTGTGTTCAAGAATCAACATACTGAACTAGGAGAATCAATAACACTATTTGAATTCTGAGTTCCTATGGATTCCAATCATTCTGAACTTCAAAGGATAAAGTGAAGTGCCAAAACTATTCAGGATTGCAGTTGTAAACCCCACTATAAGAAGAGACATGAGCTTAATCGAACTCTCATTCTCATGCAAATTCACATCCTAAGCTTATATTAGTTTTGGTTGCTTGAGGACAAGCAACAGTTTAAGTTTGGTGTTGTGATGCGTGAGCATCTTTCCTATCTTTTCCTAGTGAATTTGCATCTAATTTGTTGAGTTTAATAAAGAATTAATTATCTTTTAGCCACTATGGATGCTATTTTGGGTCTTTTGCAATTTTGTTTATTTTAGGTAGCATTCGACGGAATTTGATGGAGTTTCTGCAGCACAAGAATCAAAGGAGATGGCTGTGAGGAGCGAGACGCGTGCGCGTGATTTGGAGGTATCCATGGCGATGTGTGCGTGTGACTGACGCGTACGCGTGAATTGAAGATTTACTCAGTGACGCGTCCGCGTGACTTGCGAAAAATACCATCGACGCGTACGCGTGACTGACGTGTACGCGTGACATGCGCCACGTGCAGAAAACGCAGAAAATGCTGGGGGTGATTTCTGGGCCCCATTTTAGCACCCAAAGTTAGGCGCGGATCTAGTGAAGGCAAGTGGTCACCACGTTACAAGACGCGGAGTAGTTAGTTAATTCTGATTTAAATTCAAATTTGATTTTTAAAATAGGAAAAGATATTATCTTAATTTTAGATATTAGATTTTAAATTAATTAGGATTAGTTATAAAAAGGGGAGACTTCTCTTCTATAGAGGAGGTTCCATTAGGGGAATTCCATTAGGGAATTCTATACAAATTTACATTTCACATTCCATGAGCAACTAATCCTCCATTGTTAAGGTTAGGAGCTCTGTCTATTTGTATGGATTGATTCGTTTGATCTTTTTAATTTAATCCATGTTTAGATTTATATTTCAATAATTGTTTTCGTTCTTTATTTTATGAATATGGGTGGAACGAAAGTATGACCCATGTTCTAATTGAGTTCTTGTAAAACTTGGAAAAGCTCTTTACTTGAACAACAGCTTGAAAACATATTATACTGAATTTCTAATTGTTTGTATTTAATGGGATACATGACATATAATCCCCTTATTTTTGGATAATTAGGATTCTTTTAGCATATAAACTAGAAATTGATCATCACCCTCTAATTGGAACTAATTGATCAAGAAATTGGCAATTAATGAATTTTAGAGGAGACTAGGAAGGTCTAAGGAATTAGGGTCTAATCACATATAGTTTGCCATGAATTAAATCTTGCATGATTAAATTAGTTAGTAAGAAAAGTTAATCCGGAAAAATAGATAACTCTGAAACCTTAACTGTTTTCTCAATATTTTATTCCCAACTTATTTATCTGTCTGTCTTTAATATTCTGAATTTACTGTTAATGCTCTTTGAACTTCCAACACTATTTTCTATTTGTCTAACTAATCCTATCAAACGCTATTGTTGCTTAATCCATCAATCCTCGTGGGATTGACCCTTACTCACGTAAGGTATTACTTGGTACGACCCGATGCACTTGCCGGTTAGTTTGTGGGTTGTAAAATACCGCATCATGCATCCCTAAACTGTCGAATAACTTGATCTGGGTGATAGAACTTGACAAAATGAAAACAGATCAAAGACACTACTGTAGTATGTGTCAGCTTTTCTTCGTTACTACGCACCCATTGAGGAATGATATCGCACAGCTTTTCTTCGTTACTACGCACCCATTGAGGAATGATATCGCACAACAGCTGTACGTCATAAGGCGTCCACCAGAACTACAAAGAACATACACATATATATTTAAGTCAAATTAGTAATGAGCATAAGTAAACATAATTTACTAAGTTCTCTATATGTAAACTTAAGTACCTTATCATAAAGGACCAAGTCCAATTGCTGCGTTCATTGCAATAGCCTCTGACTCATGTCATCTCTATATTGTTGTGGCGGCCCAACCAACCTACAGATGCAAAACAAAACAACATGTTCAATCACAAAATAAAAAAATAGCAGCTACAAGAAAAAGCATTGTAAACATATAGACCTCGCAGCTAATGAAAAATCACTGATAAATCCATATTTTATGATTATTTTTTGTTTGAAAAGAGTGGATTTTATCAACTTACCTTGCATTTATTCTTTGAAATTGCATGTTTTTGTGAATCTCTTCCTAGTATTGCTTAATTGTGAAACACATGTTTTTTATGCTTAGAATTGCAAATTTTTAATTCACTTTTCTCCCATTCGATGCCTTGATATGTTTCTTTGAGTGATTTAAGATTTTGAACATAAGAATGACTTGAAGAAATAGAGAAAAAGCATGCAAAGTGGAAGAATTCATGAAAAAACGACCAATTTGTAAAGTTGTCAATCCTGACCTCTTTGTACTAAATTGATCATAACTTGAGCTATAGAGGTCCAAATAAAGCGGTTTCAGTGGCATTAGAAAGCTAACATTTGGGGCTTCAAAATGATATGCATATGTCTATAGTGGACATTGGGTTTAAGTGTGCATACGCACCATTGTGTGTGTACGCACGCGTTTGAGCGCATGCCTCATTTAACTGTGCACATGACCCACGATTTCTAGCCCGTTTTGGGCCCAATCGAACTCATTTCTGATGCTATTGAACCAAGGATTGAAGAGGGATGAACCAAGGAGTGATAGTGGAGGTTTTTATTATGTTTTAAGTGATTCTAGAGAGAGAAGCTCCAACTTTTCTCTAAAATTTAGGGTTTCTTAGCTTAATTTCTCTCTAGTTTTAGCTTTTAATCTTGTTTTAGTTTAGTTTTCTTTACATTCTCATGTTCTAGCATCTTAATTTGTCTAGCTTTTCTTGTTAATTTGGTGCGCGAAATTGTGAACAATACTTTTTTCACAACTCTCATAATCCCCGGTCATGAGCCCCAAAAACTTGGTAGCTCAATACCATGGCATTACACAACTTCGCACAACTAACCAGCAAGTGCACTGGGTCGTCCAAGTAATAAACCTTACGCGAGTAAGGGTCGATCCCACGGAGATTGTTAGTATGAAGCAAGCTATGGTCATCTTGTAAATCTTAGTCAGGCAAACTCAAATAGATATGATGATGAACGCATAAAACATAAAGATGAAGATAGAGATACTTATGTAATTCATTGGTAGGAACTTCAGATAAGCGCATGAAGATGCCTTCCCTTCCGTCTCTCTGCTTTCCTACTGTCTTCATCCAATCCTTCTTATTCCTTTCCATGGCAAGCTTATGTAGGGTTTCACCGTTGTCAATGGCTACCTCCCATCCTCTCAATGAAAACGATTGCATATGCTCTGTCACAGCACGCGAAATTCAGCTGTCGGTTCTCGGTCAGGCCAGAATAGAATCCAATGATTCTTTTGCGTCTGTCACTAACGCCCCGCCTGCTAGGAGTTTGAAGCACGTCACAGTCATTCAATCATTGAATC